>NC_064931.1:199331033-199631033 GCF_023897955.1 Schistocerca gregaria | reverse complement strand
CCTAGCCTTGGGGCGGTCATTTACACACACTTGGCAATCGAAAACAAAATTTTTCAGTGTGATATGCAACGGAAAGACGTTCTCGACAATCTTTGACACTGATGACACCCTCCAGACGATTCATCCTTCTCTAAAGATATCGTGGGGCTCCAAACACGTTGAATGTCATCTGACCCCTGTGGAATGTCGTGTGACCGTAATTTTTGCTGTGGTGTACAGGTTGGAACCACTAGGGAACGTTCAAAATCATTGAACATGATCTGAAACAGCAAAGAGTGCTTACGCACTTTCAGCCCTCCTTTCTCGAACGCTTCTGTGGCATGATTTTGAGGGAGTGTGGCTTTGACATATGCTTGAATAAAATGACAAAGGGCCCTGCTTAAGAACCCCAGTTCAATGTCACCTTTGGTGCCACCTGCACACCTTTGTTGAGCGCTTTAAAAATGTACCTATAGAGAGCCAACCCTTGACCGACACCTATGTGCCTTCAGGCAAGCCCCGGGTTCCCGGGTTCGAGCCGGCCGCGGTTGTCTCGCGGTTCTAGGCGCGCAGTCTGGAACCGTGCGACTGCTACGGTCGCAGGTTCGAATCCTGCCTCGGGCATGGATGTGTGTGATGTCCTTAGGTTAGTTAGGTTTAAGTAGTTCTAAGTTCTAGGGGACTAATGACCACAGCAGTTGAGTCCCATAGCGCTCAGAGCCATTTGAACCCGGGTTCGATTCCCGGCGGGGTCAGGGATTTTCTCTGCCTCGTCATGACTGGGTGTTGTGTGATGTCCTTACGTTAGTTAGGTTTAAGTAGTTCTAGGTTTTCGGCGACTGATGACCATAGATGTTAAGTCCCATAGTGATGAGAGCCATTTGAACCTTCAGGCAAGCAACCCCTCGACACCCCTCAGATTCTGCATGCGCCCATGCAAGTGCTAGATCAGGAGTGTAATACGTAGCTTTTTAAAGTGCTCAAGAAATGCGCGCAGATGGCACCGATGGTGTTGCCGAACTGGGGTGTTTAAGATGAACTATTTGCCGTTGTATTCATGCATGTGTGAAACCTACAGTCATACCACAGCAGGGCGCAAAAAGGAGGACTGAGAAAGCATAAACACCTTTTTCTGCATCGGATCACGTTCAAGTTTCGTCGAATAGTTTTGTACGGTCCCTGAATACCACAGCAAAAACTGCAGTCTCGCTACGCTACGAAGAGGTCAGATCACGTTTAGTTGGGAGTGCAGCACCACGATATCCTTGTAGAAGGGGTGTCCATAGCTCGTGGTCTAGGGGCTAGCATTGCTGCCTCTGGATCACGAGGTCCTGGTTTCGATTCCCGGCCTGGTTGGGGATTTTCTCTGCCAGGTGTTTGTGTTTTTCTCATCATTTCATCACCATCATCATCATTTGTGAGAGTGACTAGATTGGATTGTGAAAAGAAAATGGGCTTGTAAAAATTGGGACGTTGTGTGGCCACTGATGAGCACGTAGTTGAGCGCCCCAGAAACCAAACATCATCATCGTCCTTGTAGAAGGGGTGAATCGTCCGGGGGCTGTCGTCATTGTCAAAGGTTGTCTAGAAGGTCGTTCTGTTGCACATCGCACTGCAAGATGTTTTCGACCGTGAAATGTTTGTAAATGAACGCCCCAAGGGAATGGTCCGTTTGAGTGACGCCACTCATGCCACTTCCTGAGGTCATCACGATTCTGACTTAATCACAAAGGGGTGAAGAAGAGAAGGGTTCTTTAAGGGGGAGGTGTGTGAGGACCCTCCCAACGTGACGCTTCTACGGTGGCGTTTGGGAGAATTTTGATGAAATGTGGTGCCAGTGTGATCTCAGTAACAAACCTTGCACCTCACATGAACTTTTGAGTTCTGGCCTTTTGCTCGCATACATCGACACTTTCCTGTTAGACGCGTTGCCCGAGGCGGAGGGTAGCGCCACTGAACGCTACCCTGTTGCTCCATGACAGGTGAAAGTTGTAGGCACCTTTGAGCCAAATCTCACGCTTCTCATTTGCAGTGGCGAAAAATGATAGCCTTACAAAAAAGTTACCCTTTAAAGACTAGTGCATTCTGGTAGCCGTTCTACTTGTCACATATAATTGCAAATCTAATCAATTTAAATGCCCGCCGATGGTGTGTACATATACATAGTTGCATTGACATCGGACCATGTGTACTGCGTGCTTCAATTTTTTTGTCAGGAAATATAGTTACCACTGCCCTATTGCCGCCTCTGATGAATCTCTGGAGGTACTTTGAGAAACAGTACCAACCCAGTTTTACTAACATTGCGGCCATGACACCTAAGACGTAGTTCGGGGAATAATCCGGCCTGACTTGCGGATTTAGGCTCTTTTTTAGTAACACCACCCACTCCATAATCAAAAATAGATCCAAGCGCTTCGCGAGTGAGGAATCGTTATTTCCTAGACGATATGACGCTAAAAGTTTAGCAGGAGGTGGTTGTGGACGTGGTTGCTGTTAAATGTATATCGACACTGTATGAGCTAGACGAATTAAAAGCGTTTATACAGAGTGTCCAACATACGTTGGGCATCTGTAAGAGCTATTGAAATTTTGATATTAGAAGCAAATGTATCACGCATAGGGTGTTTGGTTCCGAAATCTCTGTCTGTGCATGCTACCGAGGTTTATAATACAACTACGTAAACTGACGAAAAAAAAAAATTCCAACAACGAGAAGAGTTGCGCTAGATAAACAAACATGACAGGAGTGTTTCTGTATCTGAAACATGACGTCTATTCAAATGTCGAGCCAGTCGCATGCGGGTTCCGCAAGTAGCAACACTACGAGATTACAAATCAGGTTTCCTTAAAATATGCGCTGTAACGGTCGTGAGCGGTAGTTACCTTTAAGATTGGACGCAGTAAGTTGATGTTAGTCAAGAATGCCTTCAAGGCGAAAAAGACGTCATTAAATTCTTCATTTGTGTGGCCATAGTAGCCGTAGTTGCTTTATAATTCTTGATGGTATTTTTGTTCAGTCGTTGCAACTACAAAAATGTTAGATTTTTTTTCACCAGACGCGTTTCGCTTTATTGAGGTAGCATCGTCAGTGGTCTTTAATTAAGTTCTTTACATTTTAATTTGCTTTTAGATCGAAAAACAGTTCGTTAAGAATAAATTGATTTGTACTTACTGTGATTTTCGGTTTATCTCTCGCTTACATGGTAGACAAACTAAACAAAAAATAAAGAGACAAATAATGAAAAAAACTAACCAAACCACACTAACTCGTACACTTCCCACTACAACAAAAAAGGCATACAATGATCTACCACAACAAATTCACACTTAAAATAGGTAAAGATGATGAGGTCCCATACTCCGAGGAGCGTAGGGACGATGCGGGAAAACCCGTACTGCCGTACTAGGCAAGGTCCTAGCTGAAGTGGTTTGCCATTGTCAGTCATCTCGAGGCAGGGAAAAGCCCTGACCCCGCCGGGAATCGATCCCGGGACCCCGTCCGCTGGAAGCGAGAGTACTACCGCAAGACCACGAGCTGCGAACAAAATAGATAACATGCTCAAAAAACAAGGCATGAAGATTGCTTACAAAACAATTCCATACAGAATCACATCCCAAAACTGAAATCAAAACCAGACAGATACCAACAATTTTGTATCTATCAGCTCAGTTGCAGAGATTGTGAAAGATATACATTGGTATGACTGGCAGGACATTCGACACCAGATATAAAGAACACATCAGAGCATTTAAATACGGTACAAATCATTCAGTATTTGCGGATCATCTAAAACAAGGTCACCATAGACCGATCAATATTGAAAACGATATGAATATCATAAAAATTACAAAAGACACACACCTCTTTCCTTTCCAAAAAAATTTCCACATACAAAAAGCATTAACACAAAATAAACAGTTGCTCAGTGACCAAATAAATATTGTAAACCAGACTCTATATAGAATAATTGATTAAAATACATGAAAGAGAAAAGAGCCTTTTCCATTCTTCACCCCCTCCCACTCTCTCACAACCCCCGCTCCCCCCACCCCCGCCCCTCTCATAGTTTCATTTCACTTCTCGCTCCTCACCTTCTCCTCTAACACACACTCCATCACACTGCTATATACTTATATCCACTCATAATGCCCCTCCCCAAAAAAAGAAAATCCCTCCATCGCTATTCCTTCTCTACTCTTACACGGTACATAAATACACAGAAACATAACTAAATAGAATTACACACACACAATGATCTAATTTAAAAAAGGTTGTTGGTCAAAGACAAAGTAGTGGAAAGGTCATGTTGGCAACACTACAAAACACAAACCACAACACATACTTGAAGTACAAAAACAAACAGAATACAGTGGTGTGCATAAAAGTGTTATGAAAAGCATAAGAAATGCATAGTGCTGCAGAACATCTAAAAATTAGACCAAAATTATCAGCATCCTGCGCCGAAAAACAACGATGTGCTAGCAGAGGGAATTTCCCGATGCCAGCGAGAAATCAACAGAAAATCACCGTAAGTACAAATCAATTTATTCTTAACGAACTGTTTTTCGATCTGAAAACAAATCAAAATGCAAATAACTTAATTACAGACCACTGATGATGTGTTACCTCAATGAAGTAAAACGCGTCTGGTGAAAAAAAATCACTCATTTTTGTAGTTGCAACGACAGAACAAAAATACCCTCAAGAAAGACGTCATAATCAACATTTCACTGAGTTTGAACGACGTCGTGTAATAGGGCCACGAGAAGCTGGACGTTCCTTCTGTGATACTGCAGAAAGAATTGGCAGGAATGTAGCCCCTGAAAATGTTTGCTGACAGAGGTGGTACAGTCGCAAGAAGACCTGGCTCCGAACGGCCATGTTCGACATATGGCTGTGGCGCATCGTACTGAGTCTGCAGCAGCAGCTTGAACAGCAGTTAGCGCCATGATGATACAACGAACTGCTTCAAACCGTTTACTTCAGGGACAACTGCGAGCAAGACGCCTTGTAGCGTGCATTCCACTGACCCCTAACTACCGCCATTTGCGATATCAGTGGCATCAAGCAAGAGCTGATTGGAGGACAGGGTGGAGGTCTGTCGTGTTCTCTGATGAAAGCTCTTTCCGTCTCGGTGCCATTTATGGCTTTGAGTTGATTGAAAGGAGGACAGTTGAAAGCCATCAGCCATCTTGCCTGCTTGCTAGACAAACTGGATCTACACCTGGAGTTACGGTCTGGGGTGCACTTTCGTATGATGGCAGGAGCACTCTAGTGGTTATACCATCACGTAAATATGTACGTCAGTCTGGTGATTCGATCTGTTGTGCTTCCATTCATGAACAGCATTCCAGGGGCTGTTTACCATCAGGACAACGCTCGCCCACATCTGGCTGCTGTAACACAAAAAGGTCTACGGAGTGTTGACATGTTACCTTGTCCTCCTCGATCACCTCGTCTGTCTTCAAGCGAGCTCGTATGAAACATCATTAGACGATAACTCCAGGGTTAACCGCAACTAACATTAAACGTCCCTATATTGCCGGACCATGTGCAACAGGCATGGAACTCTATCCTACAAACTCACATCCAGCACCTGTAAGACACAATGCCATTCAACATTCTGGTAGTTACACAGGTTAATAATGTACCAGATTTTCCTGCACTTACAATAACGTGTGATCTTGTAACGTCAATGACTTGAATATGTTACGTAGACAAAAGTGTTCCCGATATTTCACTGCTCTGTATTAATTATGTCTTGGAGTTGGGGTTTTTTTCCCCACCAGGACATTTCGTTGTACGTGTTGTACCTGTATGATCCACATTCATTGACATAGCTCTTCTGTAGATCTGACAAAAAATTACGGCCTAAAAACAATGCGATAAACCAAATCAGTATCACTTCCTACTTAACATCGTTTTCGTTCACATTTGGAACGCAATGCAGCAGCGATTCTGTGTAGCATAGGTTCGACAAATTCTTTATAGCTTTCCAGATGTATGTGGCACCAGATGTTTGCACGCAAATCACATAGTTCCCATAATTACGGAACAGTGATTGTGGACGTGTAGTCGGTACCCGATAGCTCTCCACATGTGTTCCATCCAGTTCATATCAGTCGATTTATGTCGCTGAGACATCACTGTGAACTACCATGCGTCTCAGTCACTACAGCACGATTTTGTGATTTGAACACAGACAGTATTTCTGCTGGAACATAACGTCACAGTTGAGGACGACTTTAAACATGAATGGATTTAAGTGGTCTGTAATAATGTTCCCGTTGTCCATAACTGTGACGGTGCTTTCGATTTCTACCACAGATCCCATGGAAGTCCAGGGGAATGTCCGCCGTAGCATAACACTGCTCCCCCCACCCCCCACCCCTCACACCTGCCAGCGACCGAGTTGAAGTAGTGAAGTACATACATGTTTCGAACAGCCATTCCCCTGGAAGATTGTGTATCCTATTACGACTACCGTCCTGATGTAAAGGAAACGTGATTCATCCGACTGGGTTACACGTTTCCATTGATCTAGAGTTCCGCCTGGATGATCCTGTACGTACTGAAGTCGTAATGGACGATGTCCTTGGGGCATCTTGTGAACGTGTGGGGGTCACTAGCTTCAGTTTGAAGAATGTGTGCAGCAGGATGTGCTTGGAAAAACGTGAGTCTGCATTAGCTAGCGACAGGTACTCATCTACGTACGCTCTAGCGATGATGATTGACATTGCTGGTACTTTCGATAATCTGTGGTGGCTGTCTTTCTTTGGTCGCCTTAGGGATTTGGAGTGTCCAGAAGCGCTGTACAACTGCCTGAGAGATTAGTGCCACTGGCGACATGCTTCTTTAACATTCCTAGGAAAGAAAGTAACTAGGACAACAACAAAAGGCTGTCCGCAGGGTGAGTGTGTTGTCCAGAGTTCTAGGATCCAGCACTGGAGCCCATACCACAGAAGCTACATAACAGTAGTAACATAAGCGGACTGGTAGTATTTGCGGATAACGTGCAGTTCGTTGTAAATGGTCACTCCAGAAAAATTACAGAGACAAATATAATGTGGATCTCCACGAATAAAAGGGCTGTTGTCTAACTGTTAAATTATCACTAGCGTCTCACAAAACAACGTACCTCCTGCCGAAAGGAAACCTAGTAAGTAACCTTACAATAAAATTTAATAATGTAACAATTAAGAGAAGCAATGTAACGAGATATCTAGGGGTATTTCTGGACGAACGTCATAACTTTGCACATCATATAGAGGCAGCAGGCATAAAAGGTACAAACGTGCTGAATAAAATTGTAACCATTGCAAACAGGCAATTTCGACTCCCCCTGTAAACAATCAGAGTGTACTACCAATCTATATTAGCATCATTCGTAGAATGTCGTGCAAGCGTTTGGGCTCTTTGCAGCTAATGAAGCGAGTCTGGATGACCATGGCCCTTACGCCACATATCTATGCAAATTCAGAAAATAAATGAATGATAGCTGCGCCTGTGCCAGTGTGGGACTGCAGGCTGTATGAAGATGCAGCGGGTAATGGACGTCAGGTATGAAGGATGTTGGAACCAATAGCAAAACTAAGGAGCGAGTCGGCCTGACGCATCTTGAACGATCTTGCGGTCGCAATATCCAGGAAGACCAAAAATACTTCACGAGGCATTCAGCCATAAGTTAGCATGCTGCTAACCAGGCTGGCAAAATATACTGAAGATGGAGAGAAGGTAACTGAGGTCGGCGGCCACCGAATGAAATACTGTCCCAAGAATGTACAATGCGTTGGTGCAAGTGATCATAGAAGTGTGGACTTTAAGACGTAAAAGTGGTGGGTGGAATTACACGCTATAGTGAAAACGCTCCTGGTGTGCTGCACCCGACGCCCCAGGTTCAAAATGGCTCTGAGCACTATGGGACTTAACATCTGAGGTCATCAGTCCCCTAGAACTTAGAACTACTTAAACCTAACTAACATAAGGACATCACACACAGCCATGCCCGAGGCAGGATTCGAACCTGCGACCGTAACGGTCGCGCGGTTCTAGACTTAAGCGCCTAGAACCGCACGGCCACACCGGCCGGCGACGCCCCAGGAATCCAGCAGGCAATGGCTGTTGATCAGCGTAGTATGAGGGCGGATTCAGTAATGGAAACACCCATCCATAAGTAGAATGCATCAAAATAAATGAAAAAGGAGAGAATTCTGTAGTGCTTGTAGTAGTATTGTTAGTTGAGTATCTGGTTGTGTGTTTCATTGTAACTTTGTTGTAGTAGAAGTAGTCTTTTTTTTAAATTAAGTATCAGAAATAAATACTTAATACATAATTTATTACTATCCAAGGATATTTGATATGTATGGCGTATTTTAGCTCTTCAGATGATGGGCTGTAATTATGTAGACTAGATGAATGAGTAGCACCATGCTCTTTCTTGAGATCTGACACAGACCCCCACCTATCCTTCTTCAGAGAGTGGGCAATCTTCCGACCGCCACGTTCTATGACCAGGCGAGGTCGTACAGTACCTTCTAGCCTACTCGTCGTTCTACCATCTATCAACCGCTTTCCAGAAACGCACATGATAGGAGCACACGTACAGAGGACCAGCATCACCGTTCCGAGATGTTTATTCCCAGGCGCAGGACCATAACAATCTTCCCTTTGTCAAAGCCGCTTATGTCAGCTGATTCCCCCACGAACGCCCTATTACGTCGCTAGACTGATTCCCCATTCATGTCTGCTCCGCTTATATAGTTTCCTTACAGCATCTCGTGTCCGCCAACACCACCACACGGCATTCAGTCTCGCCGTGGGCAGTGATCATAATTTTTTGGCTCATCAGAGTATGTGTATTTCAGCGTGTACGGAATATGTACAGTTAAGGAGTTTTTGGAACACAACCGCAATATCAACATAAGTTTCTTCAAAATAAAATTGTTTAACATAAAACAGAAACTTTAACTTTAGGAACACAAAATAAGACGAAAATACAAGCTTATAAACATTAGGACATAATTTCAGTATTAGGTCGCCGAAAACTTCAGTCACACAAAATAAAAATGTGTCGAAGAGGCACTTAAATAACCATATTGAGACGATTTCACTCTTAGGGTTATGTTTTTCACTTCAAAGTGTGTTGACGTAAAAACACTATTAATTGTAATGGACATACCCCAACTCCACCAACAATAAACTTACGGCGTGAAGTCAAGCGGGAACGTTAGAGCAGAGGGGGCTGTGAAGAAGACTGATCTCTCTCTAGGACGGCAACACGACAGCAGTCGCCTCTAGGCGAAGACAACATAAGCGACAGCAGCATCAAGATTAGGCACTTCAAAACTAGCGACATAGGAATTGTATAAACTGTAAAACATTGTTTATTTTGTCTGTCGGCCTTTGCTTGCAACACATCTGTTTAACTCAAAGTTAAGTACTGTAATCGTTTCCTTTTGTAATTAAATTAATTAATACGATATGCTTGAATTGTTGTTTAGCTATCGGAAAAAACAGGTTACCTAGACACCCCATCATTGACAACTAGGCAGGATACAACAATAACCAATCTCACAAACGACGGAATGAGGAGATGAGGTACTTGTTTAGAAAACAAAAAGACTCAATGGAACTGAACATCATAACGACAGTTATACCCATTTATTTCTAAACGCAAAATTGTTACGTCGTACAGAACAAACCCACTAATGATGGACGGACACCGAAAAAACCTATGTCCAAATGGAAGACAATAAAACCACATTGGGTTCAATGCAGCATCTTCAACGTACTTAGTTGTTCAGTATTACCACTTGTTGCGTTTGTGTGATTTGCAAGTAAGTAAAAAAAAAATTTAAGCTAGCTCTTTTTTCTTGAATGTGATATGCCTTACAGTCGCATTGCACTTTCTCAGGACTCTTCCAACAAACTTAATTCTTCTATTCGCCTGCCCTAAACCTGGTTATTCGTGATATGCTCAATGAAAAAAAAAAGATTATAATTTCAGAAAAATTGGATGATTTATTCAAGAGAAATTTAGCTTTACAAATTGAGCACGTCAGTAAGGCGTTGATCCACCTCTGGTCCCCCGTGCAAGCAGTTGTTCGGCTTGAAATTGATTGATAGGGTTTCTAGCTATCCTCTTGAGGCATATCGTGCCAAGTTCTGTCCAATTGGTGCGTTAGATCGTCAAAATCCCGAGGGCCTGTCCATAACGCTCTAAACGCTCTCAGTTGCCGAGAGATCCGACGACCTTGTTGGCCAAAGTATTCTTTAGCAAGAACGAAGACAAGCGGTAGGAACTCTCGCCGTTTGCGTGCGGTTGTTATCTTGCTGATATATAGGCCCAGGATGGGTTACCACGAAGGATAACAAACCGGACGTAGAATATCGTCGACGTACCGGCGTGCTGTAAGAATGGCGCTTTTTACAACTATAGGTGCCATGCTATAAAAAGAAATGGCAGCCCAAGCCACCAGTCCTGGTTGTCAGGCCGTCAGGTTGGTACCTCACTGACGTTTAGGACGTCTCCAGACGCGTCTTCGCTAGTCACTGGGGCTCACTTAGAAGCGGGACTCATCACTGAAGACAATTTTACTCCAGTCAATGACATTCCAAAACGTGCGCTGCTGGCGCGGACTCCACGACGCCCTGCTGCCAGTTTCCGCGCTGAATTTCGGTGCTGTCAGCACTCCGCCATGTGGTGTCACCGGAAGACAGTCAGCTTCTCCAGCAGCAGTGGTAGGCGGCGAACAGTATGAAGTTCACCTCAGATACATCTTCGGCTGGTTCGTAGGCTGTTCTGGTGAATCTAGGACATAGATTCGCTACAGTATCGTAGTCATGGAATCGAGTGCTTTTACTGTGAACGCCATCGATCAGAATGACTACGGTCGCAGGTTTGAATCCTGCCTCGGGCATGGACGTGTGTGATGTCCTTAGGTTAGTTAGGTTAAAGTAGTTCTAAGTTTTAGGGGACTGATGACCTTAGAAGTTAAGTTCCATAGTGCTCAGAGCCATCTGAACATTTTGATCCCAGTGATCAACACCTTGAGAGCTGGACAGCTCGTGTATTTAAAGGTAGCTAACGGGAGGCTATAACTCGATGCTCGGTTCGTAATGCCCGCATGTGTCCTTCTTATTCAGCTGTATTCGCTTAACAGGCTCGTAACTGCTGTATATGCTCTCTGATACTAGTCCTGATGAAATAGGTACAGTTTCTTTCGACATCTCTTACGAACTAACGAACAAGTGTGTCATGTTTCGTTTGGTTTTCTGTCCCGTGCTATTTTCTGTTGAACTTATCCTCTCTCTCTCGGCGAGGTGTTGTAATGTGCCGAGGCCTGACCCAGTTCCGAACACCGCTTATTTTCTGGTTCTGTTCAAATGGCTCTAAGCACAATGGGACTTAACATCTAAGGTCATCAGTCCCCTAGAACTTAGAACTACTTAAACCTAACTAACCTAAGGGCATCACACACATCTATGCCCGAGGCAGGATTCAAACCTGCGACCGTAGCAGCAGCACGGTTCCGGACTGAAGCGCCTAGAACCGCTCGGCCACATCTGCCGGCCCCTGGTTCTGTCTCTGCCTCTGGCGTGACCACACTTTTCCTGTAGCGAGGTGAATGAGTTTTAATAAAATTTTCTAGTTTTCAACCCGTTACTGTTCTGTGCCGTGACACTGGTCCCGTATGACAATGACAAATGCAGTCTAGCAACGTTCGTTTTCCTTGGAGACTCCACACTTGGATAAGTCTTTTGTAATGCTGTACGCAAAATGAACGTCTGAAAGGAGGATGTGTCTCCTAACCTGCGATCACTGTTGTCACTGGATGTGCCTCTCTCTGGTGCCTGCCACAATGGTTGTGCTGGGAGTCAGTGGTGCTCCAGACGTCGTCGCACTGTATGCTTGAATACTGGTTTGCTGCAAACAAAACTATTTCCTGACTCTACGTATGTGATGTGACTGTGCGATCTTGCATAGGGATCGAGCAATATGGCTGTTCTCTCGGGCGACAGTCACGTGGGGCCATTGAGATGGGGCCACGATTGATTAGTGAGCAGGTCCCTTATGATGCCCTGATTTAGGTTTTCCGTGATTTCCCTAAATCTCTTCATGCAAATGCCGGGATGGTTCCTTAGAAAGTGCACGGCCGATTTCCTTCCCCAGCCTTCCCTAATACGAGCTTGTGCTCCGTCTCTAATGACCTCGTTGTCGACGGGACGTTAAACAGTAATCTCCTCCTCCTCCTCCTTTTGAAGCTATCAGTTCCATATCGCGTGATATTCATGTGATCCCGATCACTATTTACACTGCTGAAAATGACAGGATTGTAATTTAGCAATTACTTTTGTCTCCTATTCGTTTCATGCGCCCATTCAGTTTTGTGTAATGAGCAGATTGAGGCAGTAATTCACTGCCGGAAGACAAATTAGCACATCTGGAAAGACGACGTCGATTTTGATCCGATGGCGGCATTTGGGGTATAATAGATTTACTGATAATGGTTTCAACGTCGTCCGCCAACAAATATCGTAGTGGCAAAGCCACCAGAGCGCCGTCTGTGTCTACCGTTTTATAGGAAATGCTTACAGCCAGAAGGCAAGAAGGCAACCAAGCCACGGAGAAGCACTCGTGTTTTCTACATCCAACTGAGAGGCTTTGAAAGGGGTCATTTTGTGGCCTTCGGAGCGGTGGGATGGTCCTTTCAGGAACAGTAACACAAGTTAGTTATGCAACGATGCTGGTATCAATGGTCACGCGAACTTTTTTACACCCATTCGTGAGGTTCTGGACGTCATCGCAGCCCAGACTGCCGCTATGGTCTTCGTATTGTAAGGGCATCAGTGGCGGATGGTACAGCTACCATAGATAAGAGGGCTTGTGAGCCCAGACATGTCAATACAAACTGTTGCGAACCGGTTATTAGCAGTAGTGCAATGGGCTTGCACGCCTCTAGCCCGTCTTTCACTCATGCTACAGCATCGACGTTCACAGATCGATTGGTGCCGTCAGAGGATCACTTGGAAAATGGAACATCGCGCATTGGTCTTCAGCATTGAAACCAGTTACTACGTGCACACAACTGATGATCGCTAGTGCGTTTGACGTAGATCTGGTGAGTACTGACTCATAGAGTGCTCCCCCAGGGGGCTCATTATTCGTTTGCTGGGTACGGGCTTGGCCAACCCGAGGTCCTAGAGCTGTGGACTGGTGTGCGCCGCCAGTGCATGCTTCAGCGACCACCGTTTGGCGCAACGGTGGAACGTTGTGTGTCTTAGGGACCGGGGATCTTGGCTTGGTTGCCTGGATCGCGAGGACGGTACATACCTCTATAAAAAACCCTTCAATCTTAAGGTGTGCTGCGCGCCGATAAGATGCATGGCTGTTGAGGTGGAACAGTCGCTAGTGGGCAACCTCTGGGGAACCTGCCGCACCTCAGTTGTACAAGGCTTATCCAGGCATGCGGGGCTCTGTCTGGATGGACGTAAGTTTCCCTAGCTGCTCGTGGGACGACCATGACTACCACGAATTCTTCCTCTTTTCCTCCTTCTAATTTTTCGCTGGCCAGTGGGATGGGTGGACCGCTGGTAGGCACTACCGCCCAATCCAACAAGAGGGCTAGGTTAGCCAGTCCTCGTGACTCCAGCGTCAGCAAACGTACAGTAGTTCAGAGTAACAGAGCACATACTGAAAACCAGAATGTGTTTTTAATTATAAAAAGGAAAGAGGGTTCCTTTGAAAAGGTTTCGCCATTCTATGTCCAAAATGGTCTAGAAGGAATAGCTGGAACTTTAAAATCAGTGAAGCGTTTACGGAATGGGACACTGCTTGTTGAAACATCAACTGCTCAGCAAGCAGTTAATCTTCAAACAGCTAAAAGCTTGGGGGAATACACTATCGATACAGAGCTCCACTGCACCCTGAACTCCAGTAAGGGTGTTGTTACCTGTAGGGATCTCGTGGACATTCCTGTAGAAGAATTAAAGAGTGTGTGGGCTCAGGAGGGAATTGTTGACGTTCAGAACATCATGAAAAGGGTGGATGGGAACCTGGTGAAATGAGACTCCTTCATTCTTACTTTCAATACCCCCAAACTCCCAGAACACGTCGAGGCAGGATTTCTTCGACTAAACGTCCGGTCTTATGTCCCAAACCCAATGCGCTGTTTCAAGTGCCAGCGTTTTGGGCATACAGCTCTAGGGTGTAAGGGAGAAGCGATGTGTGGCAACTGTAGTAAGGCTGCCCATGACGGAATTGACTGTTCGTCGCCTGTCAGATGTGTAAACTGTTCTGAAAGCCACCCTGTTTGGAGTAGGGACTGTAGAATCTTCCTAGAGGAACGTAAAATACAAGAAATAAAAACAACTAAGCGTATCCCCTACGGTGAAGCCAAAAAGATCTTTAAGGCCATGCAGCCCCCCACATTCGTTACGTCCTTTGCTTCCATTGTCCAGAAGCCGCCTCTGAAGGTCGATGCATCTACCCAGACGGAGGTTGTTAGTGCTGTCACGAACACGTGCACATGTCGGTGCACTTGCAAGGCAGCAAGTGTATCAGAGGCTGTAGCCCCTCCTAGAACAGCAGAGAAAGGTACAGTGGCTCACATTGAAATGCCCCAGGCATCTCCGACTGCTGAGGCTGTTCCGAAGCCCAGCATGGTCATAAACGCCCCAGCTCGGGTTCCAGCAAAGCCCTCTAAACAAAGGAAAGCCCATGTGAAGCAGCACCAGCAGATTAAATCGGCTGGTAAACCCTCGGATCATGTTAATGTGGTCCCGCTAGACGCTTCATCAGACTCTTCCCCAGAGCTGATGGAGTCTGAGAATATGGGGCAATCATCTCGCCCCAAGACTGAGCCTACACCCGCTGCAGTCTCCCCACCTCGGCGGAAAGAGAGGCAGAAAATACAACCACCGTGATGGCTCCCATACTACAATGGAACCTGCAAGGGTTCAGGACACATGTGGAGGAACTACGTCTATTGATTCAGGATAGACCTATGTGTGTATGTCTGCAAGAGACAAATTTCACCCCAGAGCTACGTGGTTATGTCCTCCACAAAAAGGACGACCTGAGTGGACAGAGAGCTCGAGGAGGAGTAGGTATCTTCGTCAACACCGACTACCACTCCTCGCCTCTCTCCCTCAAGACGGATTTACAGGCAGCTGCAATATTAGTACATGTGCGCCATATGCTAACAGTATGTTCGCTTTACCTGCCCCCACATGATGTGCTTGACGAAGAGGCTCTCAGTGATCTTCTTACACAGCTCCCCCACCCCTTCATCCCCTGTGGTGATTTTAATGCACACAATATGCTTTGGGGCTCTGTGAGTACTTGCCCCAGGGGTAGAGCAATTGAGAGGCTTCTTCTGTCTACCAGTGCCCATTTGCTAAATACAGGCCAAAGCACGCATTTTTGCATTGCAACTGGGTCGTTCTCTGCCATTGATCTCTCGCTTTGCTCTCCAGCCATCGCCCACACTGCTGCATGGGAAGTGGTTGATGACTTACATGGCAGCGATCACTTCCCCATCCGGATTCACCTGCCACATGCAGTGGAACCAGAAAGGAAACCGCCTCGATGGGTGCTCGGTAGAGCCAACTGGGCACTGTATAGTCAACTCGCCCTGTTTGAAAATCGGGTCAGTGTCCAGGAATGAGTGGATCATATTACTGAAGTGATCCATCGCGCCAGTGAAGCGGCCATCCCACAGTCCACGGGACAACCGAAGCGGCAGCCTGCCCCTTGGTGGAGCGAGGAATGCCGCTGTGCAATCAGGGCTAGGCGGGCAGCTCTGCGTAGGTTCAAATGCCGGCCAACTGTAGAGAACCTTGCAGCTTTTCGGGTGGCGAGGGCAAAGTGTCACCGGATTATACGATAGAGCAAGAAGAGGTCGTGGCAGGCGTTCCTGGACTCCAGCAACCGTTCCACTTGTTCCACAAAAGTATGGGAAGCCATCCGGAGGATTTCCGGTAAACATAGCCGTTTACCGATAGCTGCTGTCCTGAACCAAGGATGCCTCCAAACGACACCCAGAGCCATTGCTCAGACGCTGGCAGAGCATTTTGCACAAAGTACTGCCACTGCAAATCAGGATCCAGCGTTTCGTCGCTACCGGGCGACTGTCGAAAGAGCGAACTTGGACTTTCGGTCGAACAATTCTGAGGCGTACAACTCCCCTTTCTCCATGTGGGAACTTGAATCGGCTCTTAGTGAGACATCTGACACTGCACCGGGTTACGACCGCGTCCGGTACTCCATGCTTCGACATCTGCCAGCGGCGTCAAAGGAAATCCTCCTCGAATGTTTTAATCTCATATGGCAGACAGGAGTGTTCCCCACCTCGTGGCGGGAGGCAATCCTCATCCCTCTCCTCAAACCAGGAAAGGACCGCACATGTCCCAGTAGTTATCGTAGTATCTCCTTGACAAGCTGTGTCGGAAAGACCCTGGAACGGATGGTTAACCGGCGTCTGGTCTGGCTGTTAGAGACCAGACAGCTCCTTAGCCGCTTTCAGTGTGGATTCCGGAAATTTCGGTCCACGGTCGACAACCTGACCCTCCTAGAGACGGCTATTCAGCAGGCTTTTCTCCGTCAGCATCACTGTATTGGTATCTTCTTTGATATCAGTAAGGCAAATGATACTACTTGGAGATACTGTATTCTTGCACAACTGCATCAATGGGGCTTTCGTGGCCGCCTCCCGATTTTCATTCGGTCTTTCCTGTCTCAGCGGATTTTTCGGACCCGCGTTGGTAACACACTGTCTGATCGCTTTGAGCAGGAGAACGGTGTCCCCCAGGGCAGCGTTTTAAGCGTTACCCTCTTTGCCATAGCCATCAACAGTATAACGTCTACAGTGAGGAGTCCAGTAGTGTGCTCCTTATTTGTGGACGGCTTTGCTGTTTTCTGTTCCTCCTCCAGTGTTGCAACCGTGAGCCGTCAGTTGCAGCTAACAGTGCGGCGGTTAGAGAAGTGGGGTGCAAAGACGGGTTTTCGGTTCTCTGCCGATAAGTGTGTTTGTGTTCATTTTAATCGTTCTCGTCGTCTTTTTACTTTGCCTGCCTTGCATATGGGGGATACTGTCCTACGTTTTAGAGACACAGTGCGGTTTCTGGGCCTAATTTTTGACTCCAGGTTGTCATGGCTGCCACAACTACGTGACTTGAAAGCCAGAACCCTGAAGGCACTCAACATCCTCAAGTGCCTCAGCCACAGGTCTTGGGGAGCGGACAGGGCGCGTCTCCTTCAGTTTTACCGAGCTTTCGTGCGTTCACGGTTGGACTATGGGTGCACAGTATATGGGTCAGCGAGGCCTTCTTATTTGCAGATCCTTGACGCTGTTCACCATGCTGGGATTCGACTGGCCACGGGTGCTTATCGGGCCAGTCCCATACCCAGCCTCTGTGCTGAGGCTGGGGAACCGCCACTTACCATCCGGCGGCAGCTCCTGCTGGTGCGCCAGGCTTGTAAGTTTCTTGCAGCTCCCAGCTCGCCTGCTCACCATCTTGTTGCCCATCCACCTCTGGACCGCCTTTTTTCCCGCCGTCCCAGGGCAACGTTGCCGTTTGGGATCCGTGTGCAACGTGTACTAGAGTCCCTCGGTGTGGAGTCTGTACAACCCCAAATTCAGGGTTTTAACCGCCTGCCACCCTGGTTACTGAAGAGGCCCGGAGTGATTTTAGATTTATTGCAGTACAAGAGAGATTGCACTCCTGCCACCGTTTTTAATGCAGCATTTTCTGCCATTTTATCTGAGCACCACGACTATGTAGCTGTTTTTACGGATGGGTCGAAACAAGGGGATTCTGTTGGGTGCTCAGTTGTTTTTCCAGATCGTGTCTTCAAGGTCCGCCTGCCTCAGACTTTCGCTGTCATTGATGCAGAATTGTCTGCTATCTTGCGGGCACTGGAGTACATGAGACATTCTTCCTCTGCTAAATTTCTTGTCTGTTCCGATTCACTCAGTGCCCTTCACTTATCGCAACGTTTGTATCCGGCACACAAAACTGTCCATACCATCCAGGACGCCCTCCTCCGACTACAGCGACTGGGGAAGGTTGTAGCTTTCTGCTGGGTTCCGGGGCATGTCGGCATTGCTGAGAATGAAAGGGCAGATCCCGCAGCCAAGAAGGCGTGTCTCGCCCCACAAGTATCTCAGTGTGCTATCCCCTTGCACGCACTCACCTCGCTGTTGAGCTCACGGGTTATGCGTCGGTGGGAGGATGAGTGGCTGGAAGTGACTGACAATAAGCTCCGTATAGTCAAGCCCACAACGCGTGTGTGGTGTACTTCCTTTCAGCCCCATCGACGAGATGAGGTTCTCCTCACTCGGCTTCGAATACGCCACAGCCCTATGACGCATGGCTACCTGCTCCGGCGAGAGGACCCTCCAATGTGTGGTGCTTGCGGCGTCTAGGTCACTGTGCGCCACGTTTTATTGGATTGCGTTTTGTTTTCTGACCAGCGGGCCGCAACTGACTTGCCAGCGGACCTGCCATCTCTTTTAGGCAACACTCGGACGAATGTGGCTAAAGTTTTAAAGTTCTGTGACATGTCAAATGTTTTTACAAAGATTTTAGGAAGAGGATTTTAATTTTCTAGCTGTGTGACAAGCTAGCCCATATTTTATGTAAGTGGGCAGGCAATAACAATTTCCTGTGACATTCTTGTTGCTATGTTTCCCCTTTACTTTCTTATGTAACATTTGCCTTCTTTTCCTGCTTTCTTTGAGTGTGTGCTTTAGTTTTCTTAGATCTGTCCACGTTCGTTCCTTTTAATGTGTGTCAGGGCGCTGATGACCTCGATGTTGAGCGCCCATAAGCCCCAACACACACACACACTCATAGAGTGCATTCGTCCAAGACACACTGGCCCAAACCAAAGACTTATGGTCTGGAGTGTGAAAAGCAACAGCTCTCGTTCACCTTTGGTGTTTCTGGACAGGACGCTAATCAGCGGTCGATGCATGCAGAATGTTGTTAAATCCTGTCGTTTGCCGTTCTTGCAACAGGGAGGTGATGTGTTGTTCCAGCAGGATAATGCTCACCCACACACTGCCTGTGAAACTCAATGTGCAACAACGTGCAGCAACTTGCCTGGTCAACATCTGTCTGGACTTGTCTCCAATCGAGCACGTGTGGGATGTAATGGGACGAGAAGTGACTCGTGCGACTTGTGAATCAACAACACAGGTCGAGGAGGTCTGGAATAACGTTCCCTAGAACAGTATGCGCCATCTGTAAGATCGACTGGATGCCAGAGTCAGTGCCTGCATTGTCGCCCGTGGACGCTACACCACGTACTACTGTGGGTGTTTCAGCATGGGTCGATACCTGGTACCTCAAAGCCGCTTGTGCTATTGATCCGTAAATGTTCAAAAATGGTTCAAATGGCTCTGAGCACTATGGGACTTAACATCTACGGTCATCAGTCCCCTAGAACTTAGAGCTACTTAAACCTAACTAACCTAAGGACATCACACAACACCCAGTCATCACGAGGCACAGAAAATCCCTGACCCCGCCGGGAATCGAACCCGGGAACCGAGGCGTGGGAAGCGAGAACGCTACCGCACGACCACGAGCTGCGGACAAACAGTAAATGTAAGAAGTGCATGTACTCCATATGCATTGTTCTAACAATACAACATGAGTGAACTGGGCCGGCCGCTGTGGCCCTTCAGTCCGGAACCGCGTGACTGCTACGGTGGCAGGTTCGAAGCCTGCCTCGGGCATGGATGTATGTGATGTCCTTAGGTTCAAGTAGTTCTAAGTCTAAGGGACTGATGACCTCAAATGTTAAGTCCCATAGTGCTCAGAGCCATTTGAACCTTTTTTTTTAATTTTTTTTGAGTGAACTGCAAATCTCTGTAAGTGAGTATTAATTTTGTTGCCGGTGGTGTTATTTTCAATTAGACTCGTTTACACTTTTTCAAATGGCTCTGAGCACTATGGCACTTAACATCTGAGGTCGTCAGTCCCCTAGACTTAGAACTACTTAAACCTAACTAACCTAAGGACAGCACACACATCCATGCCCGAGGCAAGATTCGAACTGAGACCATAGCAGCAGAGCGGTTCCGGATTAAAGCGCCTAGAACCGCTCGGTCACAACAGCCGGCCCACTTCTTCAATTTATTGCACATAATCTTGTACCTTTGTTCTTTGCCAATGTGTGATTAGAATTACGGCAGAGCGCCCTATATTTTTTATTCGGTAATCCACATCCACTCCTTAAGACCTGTTCAAAAACGTTTTAAATGGTACCATTCATGTAAACATGACGTTCATAAATAAATAGGACGAAAGTGACTTTTCTTCTCATTTACTAGCACACAATGGAGGTACCTGGAACAACGTGACTCTTCCACTTGCCGAAGATTGCAGCAAACGAAAGACAACAGCAGGAAAATGCGCACCGGTCATTCAGTCCACCGTCTTCAGCTGAAGGTTTGTGTGTGTACAATGTGTACCAACGAAGAGGAGGTACAAATGCCACTCGTCGATGCCGGTCAGAGTGGCCGAGCGGTTCTAGGCGCTTCAGTCTGGAACCGCGCGACCGCTACGGTCGCAGGTTCGAATCCTGCCTCGGGCATGGATGTGTGTGATGTCCTTAGGTTAGTTAGGTTTAAGTAGTTCTCAGTTCTAGGGGACTGATGACCTCAGAAGTTAAGTCCCGTAGTGCTCAGAGAAATTTGAACCACTCATCGATGGAGAACGTAATTTAGCAGCACAGTAACTGCAATAATGTTGTCTTATTTACAATATGGGACATGTAGTACCGTACCGCAGTAAATGTGAAAGACATGTGGCGTACAGTGAAGGCAGCCCTTGTTTCATAGATGAGTAGTATTTCTACCATCTCTTCGGTGGTACACATTGTACCACACAGACATTCAACCGAATATGGTTGACTAAACACAGACATCCAGTTGAGCAGTGAACTGCTTGATTTCGATCCTTCGATCACCTCGAGTGAGTGGCCTCACGTTCCAACATTGCAGGAGTCACGGCTGTGTGGGGCCGGCAAGCACATGGGAGATCGGACAGGTTTCCGCGAGCTTGTTGCGATGATGACAGATGTCTCGGCCACCAACTCACGTGGTTTTGTTCACTGCCAGGTCTCTGTAAACATGCTCCAAGCGCCTATTAATATCTGCATAGCTCTGGTTTTCCGCCAAAAGAAACTCAATGTAGGCTCTCTTCTTGGAACACGCCTCCGTTACAGAAACTATTTTGAAGGGTATGTATAGCTCTGCCACCTATCGGAACTTCGTGAAACTATAGGGGCTGAAGCAAGAATATTTCACGATGTCCCACAAGAAATTCCGCAGTTTTTCAACCGAAATTTCCCGAGGAATAAATGTATTCCATTACCTATTGATTGCCCCACGTATTTATATATTTTTTGCTAGGTTCTGTATTAATGTGATTATCACCAGAGTGATCACTCTATCACACCACAAAGACCCATTAGGCACTCCAAAAATAAGAAAGAGATACAGAAGTAAGTGCTAAATGTCCACTACAATTTTAAATAGCGTGGACCGTAAGATAACCTAAATGTGCTCAACAAAATACTTATAGTTAAATAATTACTTATCTTATTTCTTTGTAGACCAATGAAGGTGCCTAATACTTCAAGTAAAACGTGTTTGGTAAAAACTGTAATAAGACGGACAATAATATTTCTTATCTACATGATAAACATTATACAGCTACAGATGGATGGGAAAGACATGAGATCGTGCTTCACCTGACAATAGACAAGTAATCGGGGACCATCGTCCCCAGCCTCGTGTAGGCAGTGGAATATTCGAGGGAGACCATAACAAGGTTATCACGTGTACCACGATTCAGACAAAGTCGCCACCGCCCACTTCAGCTGCTGTTGCCAGCTAAGTGTGGATTGTGGGGCGACTCTAGAGGCTAGTAATGTATTGTACTAAAAAAATGCTGTAGAAGCAGAAAAGGAATGAAAAGCAAATATGACGAAAATCAAGAGTTTTATTTCTTTCGTTTTAATTGCTTCACTGTAGCGGCCTTTCCCCCCTATGCTGAAACGGCCATCGGCCACTATACTGTGTTACCTGGCGTATGGTGGTAGGTGCAGAATTTTCCCCTCTTCTTGTGTACGCCCTAAACTGAAGGATACAGAGGATGTCTCATTCTCGCTCCTTCACCAACATCCTTATTCTGCGATTAGCTTCATATCTATCACGGTGGTGATTTACGCTATTTTCACCTGCGTAATGTTATCCAATCTTTTGTTTAGACGATTTAAGTTGACTCGACAATGTTGCTCTACTCAGTTTCTAGGTTGCCGCCACAACAGTTTGGCTTGCATTACGATATACGAGGATTGTCCAGAAAGTAAGTTCCGATCGGTCGCTAAATGGACACCACACTGAAAACCCGATGAAGCTTTGCACAGATGTGTTGGGTAGTGTCTGTAGTATGACCGTCGATCTCATCAAGACGCTCTTTTCAGTTGTGAGCGCACTGTGAGCGGGTAGAGATGACTAGAACAACGATGTCTCCCGCCGAGTAGGAGGGCCGTCTGAGAGGCTTCGCCTTAATGAATGCAGCCCACCTAACACAACTGCCACGCACTTCCGTCTTCATGGCAATTCTCAGCCGCACTCTGCAGGGTCAATGAAGACGCTCCTGCAGCCTTTTCGATGGGAAGTGTTCGATCACCCACAACACAGCCCTAATTGGCTCGTCCTGAGTATGAGCTCTGTTCACATGAAACGCTGGATACGAAGACAACACTTTGGCGCAGGCTAGGCGCTACAGACCAGCGTGGACAATTATCGGAAAGCACAGGCGGCAGCCTTCTATGGTGTTGGAAATTTGGTATAACGCTCCGAGAAATGTCTAAGTCGGAGCGGCGACTATGTAGAGAAATATCAAGAAAATGTAGCTAACTCTTGCAAATAAAATGTTTCTGGTTTTCACTGTGGTTTCCATTTAGCGACCGATCGGAACTTACTTTGTGGACAACCCTCGTATTAACACATACTGTAGCAGTTAAGGTTAGAAATGTTACTGCTCTTCTGGCTCCTAGATATATGTATGTCAATATATGCTCATGAGTTATCTAATGTCCTCGAAAACATTTCAGTTGTATTATCGTCTTTATTATCCAGTGTATGATGACCCATGTCCCGGCGGAGGTTCGAGTCCTCCCTCGGGCATGGGTGGGTGTGTTTGCCCTTAGGATAATTTAGGTTAAGTAGTGTGTAAGCTTAGGGACTGATGACCTTAGCAGTTAAGTCCCACAAGATTTCACACTCATTTAAATATTTTTTTGATGACCCATATAAACAATTCCAACTGTGTTCAGTGAACTCTCTTTTTGCTGTTTGTTCAAGTTCAGATTCCGTGACTCTGCTGCAAAAAGCATATAACACGGTGAAAAGTGACTTCGTATCATGTTTCACCGCTACATATGAGCACAGAACCTAAAAAATGCCACGACTACACTATAATTACACGAATAACAATTTTATTACATTGTTTATTCGTTTGTAATGTATAAATTGGCATCATTTTCACTTTATGCAGTGTCACCCGTTACAAACGTACTGTAGTTATTTTAAGATCAACTGACTGACAGATGCCTGATATATCACGAAATAAGAAGCTAATGGCTGTTTTCAAATACCTACCTTATCATACAATCACGTTTACTCTCGTCATACCACCCATGGTAAAATTTAAATGCGATCTTAATAATGGTACGTTGATTACTGGCGAGCCAATACTGATGTATCTTTGATGTGTAGTCGTAATTACATCGATCTTCAGAACGTTGCCATGGATACTGGTAGCCTCCCTGCTTTTCATCTTTGCCTCATGGTTATTACGCACAGGGCCCTACAGAAGGCACCACGCCTATTCTTATACATGAATAGCTCTTTTTTTTCGCTCAATTTTAAGTTTTATATTATCTTTTGATTAAGATTATTAGGCATTTCTTCTACTGTTTCAACAAAAGATGGCATTAGCATTCGTTGGCGTGTTATAGATGATTCTTAATCATGGAGGTACAACAAATGTTGTGGATATTCATATTAATCTAGGGAATCGCTCCCGTACCAAACTTGTACAGATAACACTTTGTTATTGGGATTTTCCACTATCGTAAGCAAGAGGATAAGGGGAGGTAGGATGAATAGAGTTAAACATCTTATCGACAATATGTGGCAAAGGAAATCTGTTTTCACTTTTTGAAAAAAAAACTGTCCTACACACATCAAAAAAAGTTGAGCATCACCCCAGTTCCCAGAACTCCTGAAGATAGACGTTGATTGTGGATATTGCATCAGAGACACAGTCCCTTTCACTGTTAAGACATGTCTCTAAACCCGCCCAAAGATGTAAAAAACTATGCATGAGCAGCGTCTATTAGACGCAGGGGGTCCGACAGCCCAACAAGTTCCAGTCATTCCACCAGGAAGGAGGTACACGGCTCGTGTTGTCTGTAGTTCAACCATGCCTAGACAGTCAATACCGCTATTCTATCGCGTCCGAATTGTTACTTTGTGCCAGGAAGGTCTCTCAACAAGGGAAGTTTCCAGGCGTCTCGGGGTGAACCAAAGCGATGTTGTTCGGACATGGAGGAGATACAGAGAGACAGGAGCTGTCGATGGCATGCCTCGCTCAGGCCGCCCAAGGGCTGCTACTGTAGTGGATGACCGCTACCTACGGATTATGACTCGGAAGAATCCTGACAGCAACGTCCCCATGTTAAATAATGCTTTTGGTGCAGCCACAGGACTTCGCGTTACGACTCAAACTGTGCGCAATAGGCTGTTTGATGCGCAACTTCACTTCCGACGTCCATGGCGAGGTCCATCTTAGCAACCACGACAACATGCAGCGAGGTACAGATGGGCCCAACAACATGTCGAAAGAACCGCTCAGGATTAGCATCACGTTCTCTTCTCTGTTGAGTGTCGCATATGCCTTCAACCAGACAATCGTCGGAGACGTGTTTGGAGGCAACCAGCTCAGACTGAACGGCTTAGACACACTGTCCAGCGAGTGCAGCAAGGTGGAGGTTCCCTGCTTATTCCGGTGGCATTCTGTGGGGCCGACGTACGCCGCGGATGGTCATGGAAGGCGCCGTAACGGCTTTACGATACGTGATTGCCATCCTCCGACCGATAGTGCAACCATATCGGCAGCATACTGCCGAGGCATTCGTCTTCATGGATGACAATTCGCGCTCCCATCATGCACATGTTGTGAATGACTTCCTTCAGGATAACTACATCGCTCGACTAGAGCGGCCAGCATGTTCTCCAGACATGAACCCTATCGAACACGCCTGGGATAGTATGGAAAGGGTTGTTTATGGACTACGTGACCCACCGACCACTCTGAGGGGTCTAAGACGAATCACCGTTGAGGAGTGGGACAATCTGAACCAACAGTGCCTTGATGAACTTGTGGATAACATGCAACGACGAATACAGGCATGCATCAATGCAAGAGGACGTGGTACTGGGTATTAAAGGCACTGGTGTATACAGCAATCTGACCACCACCACTGAAGGTCTCGCTGCGTGGTGGTACAACATGCAACGTGTGGTTTTCATGAGCAATAAAATAGGCGGAAATGATGTTTATGTTGATCTCTATTCCAATTTTCTGTACAGGATCTGGAGCTCTCGGAACCGAGGTGATGCAAAACTTTTTTTGATATATGTAGTATGTGCCTAAATCGATATTGGAAAACACCTTAAACTAAATCAGAATGACCGTATGAGGATTTCAGTCTAGCTCCTCCAAATGTGAATCCAGTGGTGACTATGCGAAGTCTACATTTTTATTGTTCCATTCGGAATTGAATTCATTAACAGATTATCAACAAAAGTTTTACATCTCCATACACAAGACATTTTAAAAAAGGTGTCACATATTTCTACTCGAGGTAGTTTTCGACAAAACTACAAGAAATGTCCCCATAATGATGCGTCCAGAAACCAACATCTGTTGACATGTGGGACCTTGAATATCCACAGTTCACAGCCTACATTGTACTTACAGCTGGGCCAGGATCCATAGGTGAAGACATGGTAAAGTACCTCGAGACACACGTGTGGGCAGATGTAAATCCTCCAGCAGTTGTGGAAGTGAGTCATCAGGACCGTTTCAGTATCAAGGGATGGGAGGGAATTCTCAGTGACAGACTGGTTGGGCCATACACTTTACCAAACAGAAAAACAGATGCTGCGTATCACCGACGCCTGCGCCACGAATTACCACCGCTATTGAAGAACGTTAACCTTGCAGAAAGACGAGTGTAGTTCATGCACGACTGGGCACCATCCCATTTTCTACCGATCATGCGATTGTATCTCACCACAACGTTTCATGGGCAACGGATTCGCTAGGGAGTTCAGCAGCATGGCCTCCACATTTACCGGTTCTGAATACATTGGATTTATGGCTATGGGGACATTCAAAGGCATTGGTGCATGCCTACCTTACGACTATGTTGGGAATAAGACGACAGAGTAGCCCATATCTCACCTTGCATCGGATTACGGTCGTATCATTATAGAAACTTTTCTTCTAAAATGGTTCAAATGGCTCTGAGCGCTATGGGACTCAACATCTTAGGTCATAAGTCCCCTAGAACTTAGAACTAATTAAACCTAACTAACCTAAGGACATCACACACACCCATGCCCGAGGCAGGATTCGAACCTGCGACCGTAGCAACCCCGCGGTTCCGGACTGCAGCGCCAGAACCACACGGCCACCGCGGCCGGCAAAACTTTTCTTCTAGTTTTGGTTAATACTACCTACTGTAGCAACATATGACATTTCTTTCGAAATACCCTGCATACTTTTAAGCTACTTGACAGTGCTTGGCGGAGGGTCCTTCTTTCTAGTATGACTGTTTCGCTGACCTTTCCCATTCGCGTATTCATCGAGGGAAAAATGACTTTCTACACTGATCAGCCAGAACATTATGACTACCGACCTACTATCGACATAAACCCGTCCAGGCGATAGCAGCGCTACCTGGCGAAGAATGACTGATAGTAGACACACTCAAGGTGC
The DNA here is from genome assembly GCF_023897955.1 of Schistocerca gregaria. Classification (NCBI taxonomy): domain Eukaryota; kingdom Metazoa; phylum Arthropoda; class Insecta; order Orthoptera; family Acrididae; genus Schistocerca; species Schistocerca gregaria. The sequence goes on along the minus strand of NC_064931.1, from coordinate 199,603,957 downwards.
ATGTAGTATCAGTGAGGATGCTGTCCTTGTGTAGAATGGGGAAGGGGCGGTCTATCTGAGTGTGACCAAGGGCAGACTGTGATGTCCTGAAGGCTCGGCACGAACATTTCGGAAACTGCATGACTTATCGGGTGTTCGAGGAGTGCTATGATAAGTGTCTTCAACAGTCATACTAGAAAGAAGAAGACAGACGTCATGAGGTTGGGCGGCCACCCCTCATTGCAGGTGTCGGACGTCGTAGGCTGAGCTGACTGGTAAAACAGAACAAGCGACGAAGTATGGCGGAACTAACGTCAGGCTTTAATGTTGGACAGAGTACAAGTGTGTCTGAACACACAGTGCGCCGAACACATCTACAGATGGACCTTCTCAGCCGACGACCCATCACGTGATCATCGACATTGGACGTTTCCGCAGTGGCAGAGTTGCATGGTCTGATGAATCCCTATACGTTCTTCATCATGCCGATGTGAAAGCTGGAGTCCGTCGTCTTTCAGCGGAACAGGTCCTTAACACTTGTAATGCGGGACGGAGGTGAGCTGGTGGCGGCTCCATTATGCCCTGGGGAATATTCATGTGCCCATCCATAGATCCAGTGGAGGACGTGCAAGGCACCTGGACGGCCAAGAAGTATAGTACACTGGTTGCAGTCCATGTACATCCTTTCATGACTATCATGTTTCCCGATGGCAGCAGCAGTTTTCAGCAAGATAATGCCGCATGTCACAAGGCCAGGAGCATGATGGAATGGTTCGAGGAACACAGTGGCGAGTTGCAACTGGTGAACCAGATCTGCATCCGGTCGAACACATCTGGAATGTGACTGAACGTGGTGTCAGTACTGATGGTCACCTCTCCAGAATTCGCGAGAATTAAGTGACTTGTGTGTGCGGTGTGGCACCAACTCTCTCCAGCGACATACCAAGGCCTCACTGCTTCGATGCAACGACGCGTCGCTGCTGTTATCCGTGCCCAAGGTGGACATACCGTCTATTAGGTAGGTGGTCAAAATGTTCTGGTTGATCAGTGTATATGCCTAAGTTCGGCGAGTACCTCTGTCGCACTTTTGTATTTGCTGTAGCAATCTGTTACGATCCTGAGAATGTGTCGTGTGACTAGGGCCTCCCGTCGGGTAGACCGTTCGCGGGGTGCAAGTCTTTCGATTTGACGCCACTTGAGCGACTTGCCCGTCGATGGGGATGAAATGCTGACGATTAGGACAACACAACACCCAGTCCCTGAGCGGAGAAAGTCTCCCACCCAGCCGGGAACCGAACAAGAGCCCTTAGGATTGACATTCTGTCGCACTGACTGCTCAGCTACCAGAGGCGGACAATGCGACTCTGAATTCGTTCCAATATTGCTGTCGCGCTTACTTGGTAAGTACTCGAAACTTTGATGCAGTACTCTACAATTGGCCTCTCTAGCGTCGAATATACGATTTCTATTACGTATTCACCGCACTTTCGCAGAACCTTTCCAGCAAATCTAAGTCTTCATTCACGCCTCCCTTGATACTAAATTTGCGTGTTCGTTCCATTTCATATCACTGGTCAGTGCTACCTCAGAATATTTATAACACGAAGAGTTATGTGATGTTCACCGTTAATCTTGTGAATGGATACGGTAGGGTTGTTACTACGTTGCACGTATTTTCCATTAGTGTTATAGGATTCTTTCTCTCTGTTGTACCCATTACCTTACGTTTATTCACTTTTAAAGAGAGCTGGTATTCATTTCATTGCAACCGTCTAACCACTATACTTCCCTGTAGACAACTGAGTCATCAGCGAACAATCTTATAGACCGCTGACAATTTTTGATAAATCGTTTATGCACATTCGGAACATTACAAATCCTTTTACGCTTCCTGCGGACACGGCCGATTACATTCATGTTTCTATTGAACATCCGCCGTCCACATAAACTTCATCAAATTAATCCCATATCTATGAAGATATTCCATACGACGGCTCAGTATCTGACTAAAAGTTTCTGGACACCACTACGTAGTATGGAATTGACCATTAGATGTCTCTAAAGACGGATCCGCCAGTATGTAAGAAGGAGGGGAATGTTGTGTTGTCTGCAGCGAAGCAATAACAGCAGACTGGATTGGTCAAGAGAGCTCACTGACTTCGAATGTGGAACAGGCACTGGATGTCAGCTGGGTAAAGATGCAGCAGGGACATTTCATTTCTTTTAAAGTCGACGCGAAGGAACAACCACACCTAAACAAAGACCAGGCAGACCACATGTACTGCCGCACAGGAAACGACTAATATTGAGGAGCGTTGGTACAAAAATTCTCACGAAATTAGCGGAAGAAATTGCCCGTGAGTACCCAAGTGCCACCAGCAGTCCAGCTATACAATATCTGTGGGTGGGAAGTCTAAAAGAATGGGGTATAATGACCGAGCAGCTCCTCATAGCCGGCCGCTGTGGCCGAGCGGTTCTAGGCTCTTCAGACCGGAACCGCGCTGCTGCTACGGTCGCAGGTTCGAATCCTGCCTCGGGCATGGATGTATGTGATGTCCTTTGGTTAGTTAGGTTTAAGTAGTTCTAAGTTCTAGGGGACTGATGACCTCAGATGTTAAGTCCCATAGCGCTTAGAGCCATTTGAGACAGCTCCTCATGAACCACAAATTTCTGTAGACAGTGCAAAGCGTCACTTGATATAAATTTAGAACGGCGTCATTCGTCGTGGAGGACTGAAAATGAGCGATTTGGGTGGATGATTGTATCAGCATGACAGTGGACGCTGCCATAAAGCAACGTATGTGAGGCGATAGTTTGTGGACAATAACGTTCCTGCCCAGTGTCCCGACCTGAACCCAGTGGAACGCCTGTAAGGTGCGTTAGCACGACGACTCCAGAGACCAGCGTCCAACATCACTACCCTTTCAGTTTCATTGCTTGAGGAAGAACGAGCTACCGTTCCTCCACAGACTTTGAGACACCTCATTAAAAGTGTCCCCAGCAGAGTTTAAGCCATCATATAGGCAAAGGGTGGACATTCACCTAATTGATGTCCACTAATAGGTGTTCGGATAATTTTGGTCAGATAGTGTATCTTTACCATTTATCGACGACGTATTACAGGGCCGATTAATTTCGGGAGATGGAGGCTACCTGTTGACCTGCAACGTATGACACGATTAGTTGGGGGTCCTCAAAGTAATCGCCGCGCGGGGTAGCCGTGCGGTCCGAAGGCGCCTTGCCGAGGTTAGAGTGGCTCCCTCCCCCCCTCTCCCCCCTCCGTCGGAGGTTCGAATCCTCCGTCGGGCGTGGGTGTGTGTGTTGTCCTTAGCATAAGTTAGATTAAGTAGTGTGAAAAACCTAGGGACCGATGACCTCAGCAGGTTGGTCCCATAGGAACTTACCACAAATTCCTCACAGTAATCTTACTAGGGAATTTTCTGCGATATCCAGTTAACTCAGTGCAGCCAACAGTAGAAAAAAAATAGAAAAACATCCTAGGCTATTCAAGATCGTGCATTCCTGGCTTTCTGGTAATTGCAGCGCATTTACTTTTTCTGTAGTTGTGTAAAATCCTCCGACGTAAATTCCTTTGACGTCACAGTGACAGATCACCAAAAGCTGGTTGTAAATTTGAACCTAAATTACCGGCTCGCTATTGACAGGTTTTATGACTATATGTTACCCTTTTACTCTGAAGATTAAATGAATAGCAAAGGTAAAGCAAAATATTGTATGTGTCGAACAGCCAATGTTTTCACCTTTCTAACCCACCATTCAAGAACCAGATAAAATTAGGGACATAAAAGTGTCTAAAATTGAATAAATAACAGCACCAATTATAACATTAATTGACGAAGTTTGGCAAATTCCATCAGTCAGTTGATGTTTATCAGAAGTTGCCTATTCTGTCTACACAAAAACTGCAGTTCGAACTAAGCAATTTTCTTAAAATTCGCCATGTAGTTTCATTCTGGTCGTATTCAGTTGCATTAGAGAAACGGGAAAAATGGCTGACTTTACAGACACCATTTTTTCAGCGATATTACGACGTCTATGGCAACAGCTGAATTCGTATCCACAATCGTGCGCGGTATCACATAGCAGTGAGGCGCCGATGACGGGAACATTCACTGCCGTGGTAGCAGTTAAGGCCTGAAGAATAACCGATTGCTCACAAAATGAAAGATGAGATAATTTATTGAAATTTACAAGTTAATTTTCTCATTGCCACTTACTACGTATGCATTGTTCAGAATATTTCATCAAAATGATAAGAAAGTACCTAAACGCAAACGCACATTTTCCTAGAAATCAAGGGAAGAAACTTTTATGACTGTCGCTTATGTACCCATACAGTAAACGCTATTCAACAAAAACGCCTCTGGTGTAGCGATCAAGACAAGTGGCTAGGAAACAGAGAACCTTTGTTCGATTCCCAGATGCATTCTACAAGCTTTTTTGTTTGTACACTTTTCCGTATCGAAATTGGTGGGAATAGGAGGGTTCGAAAGGTAAGCAAAACAATGAGGAATAACAACTACACTCCTGGAAATTAAAATAAGAACACCGTGAATTCATTGACCCAGGAAGGGGAAACTTTATTGACACATTCCTGGGGTCAGATACATCACATGATCACACTGACAGAACCACAGGCACATAGACACAGGCAACAGAGCATGCACAATGTCGGCACTAGTACAGTGTATATCCACCTTTCGCAGCAATGCAGGCTGCTATTCTCCCATGGAGACGATCGTAGAGATGCTGGATGTAGTTCTGTGGAACGGCTTCCCATGCCATTTCCACCTGGCGCCTCAGTTGGACCAGCGTTCGTGCTGGACGTGCAGACCGCGTGAGACGACGCTTCATCCACTCCCAAACATGCTCAATGGGGGACAGATCCGGAGATCTTGCTGGCCAGGGTAGTTGACTTACACCTTCTAGAGCACGTTGGGTGGCACGGGATACATGCGGACGTGCATTGTCCTGTTGGAACAGCAAGTTCCCTTGCCGGTCTATGAATGGTAGAACGATGGGTTCGATGACGGTTTGGATGTACCGTGCACTATTCAGTGTCCCCTCGACGATCACCAGAAGTGTACGGCCAGTGTAGGAGATCGCTCCCCACACCATGATGCCGGGTGTTGGCCCTGTGTGCCTCGGTCGTATGCAGTCCTGATTGTGGTGCTCCCCTGCACGGCGCCAAACACGCATACGACCATCATTGGCACCAAGGCAGAAGCGACTGTCATCGCTGAAGACGACACGTCTCCATTCGTCCCTCCATTCACGCCTGTCGCGACACCACTGGAGGCGGGCTGCACGATGTTGGGGCGTGAGCGGAAAACGGCCTAACGGTGTGCAGGACCGTAGCCCAGCTTCATGGAGACGGTTTCGAATGGTCCTCGCCGATACCCCAGGAGCAACAGTGTCCCTAATTTGCTGGGAAGTGGCGGTGCGGTCCCCTACGGCACTGCGTAGGATCCTACGGTCTTGGCGTGCATCCGTGCGTCGCTGCGGTCCGGTCCCAGGTCGACGGGCACGTGCACCTTCCACCGACCACTGGCGACAACATCGATGTACTGTGGAGACCTCACGCCCCACGTGTTGAGCAATTCGGCGGTACGTCCACCCGGCCTCCCGCATGCCCACTATACGCCCTCGCTCAAAGTCCGTCAACTGCACATACGGTTCACGTCCACGCTGTCGCGGCATGCTACCAGTGTTAAAGACTGCGATGGAGCTCCGTATGCCACGGCAAACTGGCTGACACTGACGGCGGCGGTGCACAAATGCTGCGCAGCTAGCGCCATTCGACGGCCAACACCGCGGTTCCTGGTGTGTCCGCTGTGCCGTGCGTGTGATCATTGCTTGTACAGCCCTCTCGCAGTGTCCGGAGCAAGTATGGTGGGTCTGACACACCGGTGTCAATGTGTTGTTTTTTCCATTTCCAGGAGTGTGAAAAGGGAAATAAATTTCTCAAACGGCTTGGATTATTAAAGAAATAAAATTTTAAGCCTCCGTGTATGGAAACAATTCCGCTTAAGACTGCTGCGAAGACGAGCGTTCGACGCTTGTTATCGCATAAGCGAGAAAAACGAACCATTTTCGCAGGTGTTAGTACACGTAACATAACATACCTGCACTAAGTGCAATGTTCCATCACAGCCTATGAAAAATTGTTGCCTAAGGTTTCCTGTGCTTACCTATATTTCTAAAGCGCAGTCCTGGAACCTGGAATCTGGAACCCGGAACCTCGTACCAATTGCAGCGTTGTGGAAACAAAACATGTATTTTCAATATTTCGCGTAATTGCTGACCAAATTTAAAAATTTACGATACTATCATAATCTACTCATTAACAGACATAATGTTATGTTAAAAGTTTAACAAAATAAGACAGGAATTGAAGTTCGAAACTGTGTTTTTTCTTGTCGCAGCCTAACCGACGGTGCAGAAATAGCCAAACTTTATTCACCTAGTATTACAGACTCAGAACACTTCACGACTTCCTGCAAACTTTACGCATAATTTCGAACCGTCACGAAACTATCTCTCTCTGACATTGCCACAAAATAATCAACGAAAACAGTTTATCGCTTATTGTGTTTTCGATGTTGATGCAGACAAACTTCAGTACCAGGCATAGCGTCTTAATTTACTACTTCCTTACTAGTAATTCTATTCGGAACACAATTTGCAGACAGTATCTACATATACCACTGAATGTACCAGCAAAACTGGATCTTTCAAAAGATATGATATTATAGACATTTAGATACATGAAAAACTAACTTTTGCTTAAAATGACGCGCAGAAAGACTTTAAGATCAGACATTACGTTTTAATTTATTTCTTCTTTACTACTATCCCTATTTGCAACATACTTTGCATAGAGTACCTACATATACCACTGTACGATACGTAATTCAGGAGATACGTCATAAACACTGCGATGCTTGAAAACTAGCTTTTCCTTAAAATGGAGCACAAATTTCCCAGATTATATTCATCCAGTGTTTCATAATGAGAGCACTTAGCGGCTTCCAACAAACTTTAAACATAACCTTAAATCTTCAAGAAACTTTTCCTTGCTTGCATATGAACACATTTGTTACTTAGTCAGATGTTTGAAGTTATTCCATAGATGAGAGTTCGATTCTTTAAAGAATCAGGAGTTTACTGGGAACAAACTAATGTTTTGTCTTCAGGATATAGAAAAGCTCGTTAAAAATGTTTGCGTCACTTGTTGCAAATCAGGGAAATTGACAAATGCAGTTCATAAAACAAATCTTCAGAACGATTTAAAACCATACGTTGCTGACAACAAGTTTTGTCTGTTACTGGATTGTTGGGGAAGGAAACTAAAATTGTCGTGTATAATAGTATGTTTATAGCTGCACCTGTGATATACATGCATTATCAATGTTACAGCTACAGACACTCTCTTACGATCTTTGTCGAAGGTTCATAGCAATTTGTCTTTGATCTTTGCTGTTAAAAATTATTTTGTTACCACAAATTGATTACAGTTTTCTTCAGTTTAAAATGTGTGATCGTCTTGTGCGCGTCTCCTTCATATCTATGTCTTTTAGAGGTTATTTATAGTAACAGAAGCTATGGTTTTTCTATCTACATCGAAGTTGTCCACTTCAAATATTACGCTTTCCAAGTAATTTGTACGTTATTTACCGCTATAATCTTTATTTTGTCGGCATACTCCGATCAGTGCACTTTAAAGGTTTTGTCTCTCTTTTAGACTTCGGCTTAATAATGATCTACTGATCGAAACCGGTAACAGTGAACATAAAAATAACCAGCTGATGGTCATCTACAATAACGTTTCCCAAGAATCATACGACACTCACTTCCTTAATAATTTCTGAGAGGTTTCTCACCTTTTATACCAACATAAAACTGTTATACTCAAATATGGCCGTAGTTCATCTCCATTGTTGTTTCATTTGCTGTTCTTGTACCCACTTTGTATGAAAAAATGGTTCAAATGGCTCTGAGCACTATGGGACTCAACTTCTGTGGTCATCAGTCCCCTAGAACTTAGAACTACTTAAACCTAACTAACCTAAGGACATCACACACATCCATGCCCGACGCAGGATTCGAACCTGCGACCGTAGCAGTCGCACGGTTCCGGACTGCGCGCCTAGAACCGCGAGACCACCAAGGCCGGCACTTTGTATGAATATAAGAATAACTACTAATATCTCTATTGTAAAATTCACGCCGGCCGGTGTGGCCGAGCGGTTCTAGGCGCTTCTGTCTGGAACCGTGCGATCCACTATGGTTACAGGTTCGAATCCTGCCTCGAGCATGGATGTGTGTGATGTCCTTAGGTTAGTTAGGTTTAAGTAGTTCTAAGTTCTAGGGGACTGATGACCTCAGATGTTAAGTCCCATAGTGCTCAGAGCCATTTTGTAAAATGCACATTATATGGTATTCATTACCTGATAGACAAAAAAAAAGGGTTACAGCTTATTTTGTACATTGTAACTGGGAAAATGTATCATATTAGTATCTATAATGTAGAATGCAAACTTAGATTCGATGTTCAAACTCAGTTTTATCGCAGTATAAAAGAAAACATAAATAAACATTATCTTATTTTGCGTTTGTACTGTACACAGTGTGAATCATGTAATGCCCATATTCAGTGCTGATTTTGGTCACTGTACAAACGTTGCAGCGTATCTATATCATAACTAGCTAATCAGTTCAAAAATATAATAATGCTATGTACTATATAGAATGCAACTTTAGAGTCGACGTTTTTATACTCAATTTTATCAGTGTAATAACAGAAAAAATACTATTTTTGTTGTGCTCCAGTACTTTACAAAATTTTGCCCGTCTAATGTCCATGCTCTGTGTTGATTCCATTCATTGTGCAATTACTTTATCCGTTAACAATGTAACACATTAGATCTGATTGAACAGTTTACACTTATAAACCTTTGCCTGTTTATATATAGTATTTGTTTTCGTGATTTTAGGCATACAGTGAAAGCCACATTAAAAATTATTGAATGTAATTGCACTTCTCTTTTCGATCTTTAAATTCGTCGCTCTAGCAAACACAGATCTTACTGCGACCACACATTCTATGCAGCGTCTTAACTTAACATTTTTACTCTGGTAACATTTTTGAAATCATTATTATTTTTATTTATTTTAATCTGGGCCACTTTTAATAAATGTTGAGCGTCATTGATGTCATAAAGAATAGAATGGTGTGCGTTAAAGCAGTGCATGTTTAAAATTTGTCAATTTTAAATGCATGACGCAAATACATGACTATTTTGTCACACAGACGTATACAACACACAATTTTTCCCCATATTTCACGTTTTTGCAACTTATCATTCATTCTTAAATATATTTGTGAACGTTAAATAGGAAAAGCAATCTCTCAGAAGTCTACTGGACTTTGAACCAAAAAAGCTTTTTCTTTATCTTATCTCACAAAGCCAGCAACGAATACAAAACGAGCTCCCAGCAGAAAGCAAGGAAACCTGTAAGGCCTATCTGAAGATGGATTTATAATTTTATAGTAAATAGAAACCCAAAACAATTTGTTTTAAATAAACTTTTCGAAATCATACTTGGGGCTGGTTGCTGGTTAAATTATAAACTTTATAAATCTAAGTAATTACTATACAATGTACTCTCCACACACTATAGTTAACAAATTCGTTTCGTAGGAGTCAGCAACTGTATTGATATTTAAGATAATACTCATTTATTTTCCAGTCTCAGTTGCACAGTTCTTTAGTTATACTACATGTTTCGAGCACTCTGGATCATCTTCAGATCTAAATCAAAGGAAAACTAAATATGTTGTAAGGTGTCAATCAAATAACACACCATACAGTGAATTCCTGAAACAATTCCGGTTAATTCGCTATGTCACACGACATAGTTATGTGGAAATGTACAAATTTTATTTACAGGCAAAGCGAATAAACAAACTGACATTATGTGAATATAAATCACTAATACTCACACTAATAATCGCACACAAGTAATTTCCCAGACCCAAGCTGCGAGACGCAGTTCTGAGGAAAGGAGAATTTTTACGATGGAATGCCCGACCATTGGTCGGCTGAAATCTTCGCAGTGGAACACGTAGCACACACAATGAGATGCCAGAACCACAGCGTAGGTCGCCGGCAAAAGCAGCCCTTCTCCCAGCTTTTTAACGACAACCTCTCGGAAAGCCTTTCTACAGGAACATAGCGGGATATAACAGATAAAAGTACGGAGAAACCCAACTCAAAACAGTGGTGACTCACTGTAGCCTCCTATTTTAAAACTTGCATGAAATAAAAAGCTGTTTATGTTAGTATTACGTAGCAGAAGTTAAACTCTGTCCTACAAAAGAAACGACGCCTCTTATAGGCTACAAAACTCTAGTGGGTGGAGTTATAACAAGTACGAACGCTCTGACTGGCCATAAAGAAAATGCGTGGCCACCAGCTTTGATATAGGCAAACTGCAGAAAGAGTAATTTGCTTCTTCACTTGCAGCAACTCGTCGAGTGTTTGACCAAGGTGACTTGCGCCACACTGAGATGATTGCAAGAGTCATTATGTGAACATTTGTTCGCTGGCTCATCTTAACTCGTAAGGAGTTAAACTACAAAGTCTCCTAGTACGGAGAATAGCACTGAGCACTGACATTTAACGCTTGCAAGCGATTTGAGGGCAACTATGTACGCCCTGTTACCGCCAAATAGCGTGTACCATACCAATTAACTTCGCTAGGGAATAACTAGGAGTCTCGGCTTTACCGGAGACATAGGAAATGTACCCGGCTGGTGTTTAACAGGCGAGAGAGATTTAGAATAGCGTCTCAGGTTCACAGCTCGCGCCGACAACAGCCACTGCCGCCGCCGGCGAAATGTAAACATCTGCGCTCGCGCTACGTCAGCAAGTGATATTTAATTGACGCTCAGAACTGCTGTCGCCTGTGTCTCTCCTAACTTTTGTACATTCGACCATGATCCGTAGTTAAACATATTCAAGATTGTCGGGCTTAACTGAAGCAGAAAAGTGAGATATCCGATTTAACGGAAAGAATTGATCAGCCGCTGTAGCGTGGTTGGTTGGTACTGTTTCGGGGAAGGAGGCCAGACAGCGACGTCATCGGTCTCATCGGATTAGGGAAGGACGGGAAAGGAAGTCGGCCGTGCCCTTTCAAAGGAACCATCCCGGCATTTGCCTGGAGCGATTTAGGGAAATCACGGAAAACCTAAATCAGGATGTCCGGACGCGGGATTGAACCGTCGTCCTCCCGAATGCGAGTCCAGTGTCTAACCACTGCGCCGCTGTAGCATGCTTTACACTCTCAAGTTATGGAATTGTTTTAACTGCCTACTTCTTTTTTATTGCTCTTTTCTGACTACTATTCAATTTTGGGTATTTTCATTATGCAGTTTAACGTAATTTATATCTCTGGCCTCAATTGTATTTAATTTGTTTGTATTTTTTTCTACCCCCCCAAACATGGTCATCAATCATCTTACCATTAAAGAACCTTATAATAGTTAGGAATTTCGCTTCACAGTTGTGAACACCCAATATCAATATTTTACAGTCCTGTACTTAATTTTGCTGACATTGTTATGCCGGCCGGTATGACCGAGCGGTTCTAGGCACCTCAGTCTGGAACCGCGCGACCGCTACGGTCGCAGGTTCGAATCCTGCGTCGGGCATGCATCTGTGTGATGTCCTTAGGTTAGTTAGGTTTAAGTAGTTCTAAGTTCTAGGGGACTGATGACCTCAGAGGTTAAGTCCCATAGTGCTCAGAGCCATTTTGACATTGTTATGTCATCAAGTCTTAAAAAAATAAACGTTAATAACGAAAATCTTAGGTTTTCATTTTTGTTAACACATAGTTATGCCTGAATCCGTACACCAATTTCCTATGCAGGGAATGTAGTGGAACTGACGTTGAGATCATTGTCTGATTGCATCACTGTCCATACTGCACTCGCATTCGGGAGGACGACGGTTCAATCCCGCTTCCGGCCATCCTGATTTAGGTTTTCCGTGATTTCCCTAAATAGCTCCAGGCAAATGCCGGGATGGTTCCTTTGAAAGGGCACGGCCGACTTCCTTCCCCGTCCTTCCCTAATTCGATGAGACCGATGACCTTGCTGTCTGGTCTCCTTCCCCAAACAACCAACCATAGTGCAGTATCTCTGCATGCCTGAGATGGTATCTTCCTACCTTGCAGGCCATAGGTTCAACACCAAATTCCTAAAGCACACACAGAGTCCTTGCGCAACTGTGGTAGGAAGGTTGATCAGAACCAGTCTCACACATGTTAGAATATGCCTTGTAATACTTTACAATAAGTAGAAAAAAGGAATTGTACTTAAAAGTAGAACTTATCTAAGTAATTGCATCAGCATACTATCTTGTCTACTCAGAACCATATATCAGAGTACTGTGCGTTACAGCTGTCATCAAGGTATATGCTGGAGATCGGGAAGATTGGCTGGCCGGGTTGGCCGAACGGTTCTAGGCGCTACAGTCTGGAACTGCGCGACCACTATGGTCACAGGTTCAAAGCCTGCCTCGGGCATGCATCTGTGTGATGTCCTTAGGTTAGTTAGGTTTAAGTAGATCTAACTTCTAGGGGGATGATGACCTTAGAAGTTAAGTCCCATAGTACTCAGAGCCATTTGAACTATCTTTTTTCGGGGAGATTAGAGAGAGAGAGAGGGGGGGGGGGAGGATGGAGAAAAATGAAATCGAGAGGTAGTGATTGGGTTAGAAGAAAGGAAGTATGGAGGGGTGATGGGGATGGAGATGTCATGAGTTTATCAAGATTCGTCTTACTAAAACTATCTAAAAGTATCTAAAAATTTTTGTTAAAACACTAATGGTGTAGAACATTGGGTACATAAAATGTAAATGACATGAAATAGTAAAATTATAAAGTGGAGAGAGTGGGATTGAGAGCAAGGAAAGAAGACAAGGGAGGGGAGAGAGAGAATTTGTGGCAGGGATGCTACAGGTTTAACAAGAAAGGGTCCTATACTGAAATTACAAAAAGCCAGTTATGTAAAAACCGTTCCGTTAATATACCGGGAGCGTTCATAAATAGTAAAAGACTTAAATATCGCAAAATTACAGAAGCAGAATTATGTGGATGAGCTAGAAATGTTCGCAGTGGCAATGAGTATTAAAAAAATTTTTAAACACATGAAAGTATAAAATTGTAAAATGTCTAAAAGAAGAAATTTTAAAAGTGAAACTATGTGCAGCAACTGAAATTATAGGAAACTGGGTATGATGACTAGTAAATTGTATTTACTTCTGCTTAACGGTGTTGTACGGCGCGCAGTTTTGTAAAATGTACGGAAGACAGTTTGCACTCCGACCTCCTGCTAGCACAGTGTGTGAGTGCATGACTGTGTGTGTACAGGGTTTAAGACTAACCACATTATTTCCTTCAGACTGGGGACCGTGTGATTAGAACAGCCTGGAAATTCACTGCAGCAAGTGTTTATAAACTACAGTATGGAAACGGTAGGTCGAACAGGCAGAACGTTTGAAATACGCTTCAAAGAGCACACTTTAATTCACAGTAATAAAACAGTGTCTGGTGAGCATCCTCTAGCATCGAAGCATGCTGTTGGAACTATTGATACACATTCGGAAGTGCTGCACAATGAAGCTAGGATAGCCGGCCGTTGTGGCCGAGCGGTTCTAGGCGCTTCAGTCTGGAACCGCGCGACCATTATGGTCGCAGTTTCGAATCGTGCCTCGGGCATGGATGTGTGTGATGTCCTTAGGTTAGTTAGGTTTAAGTAGTTCTGAGTTCTAGGGGACTGATGATCTCAGATGTTAAGTCCCATAGTGCTCAGAGCCATTTTTGAACCTAAGATACAGCTACTGACAATGTTGCAAGAAAATAAGTTTTTTACACACCGTCTGCAAGAGCGTGGCATCGCATTAACCAGCAGAACGATTTTATTCACAGTGAATTTTTTAGAAGCTTTGAATGCCTCTTACAGTCGTCCACCTTGCCACAGTGTACGTACGATCAACAGATTCACCGGGAAGACAGCGGCAGTGCATCGGTTCATACATCGTCTTAGCAGTAGGACAGCGTGCAGACAGACTTTCGTAACTGTCACACCGTTCCCTGTAACTTCAGTTGCTGCACATAGTTTAACTTTTATAATTTATACTTTTTGCTGCTTTATGCTTTCAGAATTTTTTAATTTTAATATTTAATGACAATGCATACAGTTCTACCTTCTCTACACAGTTCCACTTCTGTAATTTTACGATATTTATGTCTTTCACTATTTATACATCCACTGTTCTAGGGCTACACTTACAATATTTTAACAAAAATGTTTTAGACAGTTTTATTTTTTTATTTTTTAGAGGTGGACCTTACAGTTTTATAATTTCAAAGTTTCACACTTTTCATATCTTACGTAATTAATTCTGTTTTAGCTACTTTATTTCCATTTTTATAATCTACTGCTTTATCCCTATTTACATTTTTACACATCTATTGGCCAACGCTCCTGGTACTTTAACAGAAGGTCATTTTACATAATTGACTTTTTGTAATTTCAGAATGAGACAGTCTTGTTAAACCCATAGCACACCTGCAACTACCCCTACTCCCCCCCCCCCCCCCCCCCCCTCCGCGCTTGACTTCAATTTCTGCTCCATTTTATAATTTTACTATTTCATGTCATGTCCATGATCATGGACCTTGCCGTTGGTGGCGAAACTGGCGTGCCTCAGCAATACAGATAGCCGTACGGTAGGCAACCACAACGGAGGGGTATCTGTTGAGAGGCCAGACAAACGGGTGGTTCCAGAACAGGGGCAGCAGCCTTTTCAGTAGTTGCAAGGACAACAGTCTGGATGATTGACTGATCTGGCCTTGTAACATTAACCAAAACGGCCTTGCTGTTGTGGTACTGCGAACGGCTGAAAGTAAGGGGAAACTACGGCCGTAATTTTTCCCGAGGGCATGCAGCTTTACTGTATGATTAAATGATGATGGCGTCTTCTTGGGTAAAATATTCCGGAGCTCAAATAGTCCCCCATTCGGATCTCCGGGCAGGAACTACTCAGGAGGACGTCGTTATCAGAAGAAAGAAAACTGGCGTTCTACAGGTCGGAGCGTGGAATGTCAGATCCCTTAATCAGGCAGGTAGGTTAGAAAATTTAAAAAGAGAAATGGATAGGTTAAAGTTAGACATAGTGGGAATTAGTGAAGTTCGGTGGCAGGAGGAACAAGACCTCTGATCAGTTGAATACAGGGTAATAAATACAAAATCGAATAGGGATAATTCAGGAGTAGGTTTAATAACGAATAAAAAAATAGGAGCGCGGGTAAGCTACTACGAACAGCATAGTGAACGCATTGTGGTAGCCAAGATGGACACGAAGCCCATGCCTACCGCAGTGATACAAGTTTACATACCAGCTAGCTCCGTAGTTGGTGCAGAGATTGAAGAAATCTATGATGCGATAAAAGAAATTATTCAGATAGTGAAGGGAGACAAAAATTTAATAGTCATTGGGGATTGGAATTCGAAAGTAGGTAGAAGGAAAAGAAGTGGGTGAATATAGAGTGGGGCTAAGGAATGAAAGGGGGAATTTTTCCTGTACAGTCGAATGGAAAAACAGGTAGAAGCTGACCTCGGAGAAGATCAGTTTGGATTCTGTCGTAAAATTGGAACACGGGAGGCAGTACTGACCCTACGACTTATCTTAGAAGATAGATTAAGGAAAGGCAAACCTATTTTTCCTGCATTTGCAGACTTACAGAAAGCTTTTAACAGTGCTGACTGGAATTCTCTCTTTCAAATTCTGAAGGTGTCAAGGGTCAAATAAAGGGAACGAAAGGCTATTTACAATTTCTACAGAAACCAGATGACAGTTATAAGACTCGAGGGACATGAAAGGGAAGCAGTGGTTGGGAAGGGAGTGAGACAGAGTTGTAGCCTCTCCCCGATGTTATTCAATCTGTATATTGAGCAAGCAGTGAAGGAAACAAAAGAAAAATTCGGAGTAGGAATTAAAATACATGAAGAAGAAATAAAAATTTTGAGGTTTGCCGATGACATTGTAATTCTGTCAGAGACAGCAGAGGACCTGGAAGAGCAGCTGAACGGAATGGACAGTTTTGAAAGGAGGATATAAGATAAAAACAAAACGAGGATAATTGAATGTAGTCGAATTAAATCAGGTGATGCTGAGGAAAACAGATTAGGAAATAAGACACTTAAAGTAGTAGATGAGTTTTGCTATTTGGGAGTCAAAGTAACTGATGATGGTCGAAGTAGAGAGGATATATCTACATCTACATCTAAATTTATACTCCGCAAGCCACCCAACGGTGTGTGGCGGAGGGCACTTCACGTGAAACTGTCATTACCTCCCTTTCCTATTCCAGTCACGTACGGTTCTCGGGAAAAACGACCACCGGAAAGTCTCCGTGCGCGCTCGAATCTCTCTAATTTTACATTCGTGATCTCCTCGGGTGGTATAAGTAGGGGCAGCAATATATTCGATACCTCATCCAGAATCGCACCCTATCGAAACCTAGACAGCAAGCTACACCGCGATGCAGAGCGCCTCTCTTGCAGAGTATGCCACATGAGTTTGTTAAACATCTCCGTAACGCTATCACGGTTACCAAATAACCCTGTGACGAAACGCGCCGCTCTTCTTTATATCTTCTCTATCTCCTCCATCAACCCGATCTGGTACGGATCCCACACTGATGAGCAATACTCAAGTATATGTCGAACGAGTGTTTTGTAAGCCACCTCCTTTGTTGATGGACTACATTTGCTAAGGACTCTCCCAATAAATCTCAACCTGGTACCCGCCTTACCAACAATTAATTTTATATGATCATTCCACTTCAAATCGTTCCGCACTCATACTCCCAGATATTTTACAGAAGTAACTGCTACCAGTGTTTGTTCCGCTATCATACACTCCTGGAAATGGAAAAAAGAACACATTGACACCGGTGTGTCAGACCCACCATACTTGCTCCGGACACTGCGAGAGGGCTGTACAAGCAATGATCACACGCACGGCACAGCGGACACACCAGGAACCGCGGTGTTGGCCGTCGAATGGCGCTAGCTGCGCAGCATTTGTGCACCGCCGCCGTCAGTGTCAGCCAGTTTGCCGTAGCATACGGAGCTCCATCGCAGTCTTTAACAGTGGTAGCATGCCGCGACAGCGTGGACGTGAACCGTATGTGCAGTTGACGGACTTTGAGCGAGGGCGTATAGTGGGCATGCGGGAGGCCGGGTGGACGTACCGCCGAATTGCTCAACACGTGGGGCGTGAGGTCTCCACAATACATCGATGTTGTCGCCAGTGGTCGGCGGAAGGTGCACGTGCCCGTCGACCTGGGACCGGACCGCAGCGACGCACGGATGCACGCCAAGACCGTAGGATCCTACGCAGTGCCGTAGGGGACCGCACCGCCACTTCCCAGCAAATTAGGGACACTGTTGCTCCTGGGGTATCGGCGAGGACCATTCGCAACCGTCTCCATGAAGTTGGGCTACGGTCCCGCACACCGTTAGGCCGTTTTCCGCTCACGCCCCAACATCGTGCAGCCCGCCTCCAGTGGTGTCGCGACAGGCGTGAATGGAGGGACGAATGGAGACGTGTCGTCTTCAGCGATGACAGTCGCTTCTGCCTTGGTGCCAATGATGGTCGTATGCGTGTTTGGCGCCGTGCAGATGAGTGCCACAATCAGGACTACATACGACCAAGGCACACAGGGCCAACACCCGGCATCATGGTGTGGGGAGCGATCTCCTACACTGGCCGTACACCTCTGGTGATCGTCGAGGGGACACTGAATAGTGCACGGTGCATCCAAACCGTCATCGAACCCATCGTTCTACCATTCCTAGACCGGCAAGGGAACTTGCTGTTCCAACAGGACAATGCACGTCCGCATGTATCCCGTGCCACCCAACGTGCTCTAGAAGGTGTAAGTCAACCACCCTGGCCAGCAAGATCTCCGGATCTGTCCCCCATTGAGCATGTTTGGGACTGGATGAAGCGTCGTCTCACACGGTCTGCACGTCCAGCACGAACGCTGGTCCAACTGAGGCGCCAGGTGGAAATGGCATGGCAAGCCGTTCCACAGGACTACATCCAGCATCTCTACGATCGTCTCCATGGGAGAATAACAGCCTGCATTGCTGCGAAAGGTGGATATACACTGTACTAGTGCCGACATTGTGCATGCTCTGTTGCCTGTGTCTTTGTGCCTGTGGTTCTGTCAGTGTGATCATGTGATGTATCTGACCCCAGGAATGTGTCAATAAAGTTTCCCCTTCCTGGGACAATGAATTCACGGTGTTCTTATTTCAATTTCCAGGAGTGTATAATCATACAATAAAGGATCCTTCTTTCTATGTATTCGCAATACATTACATTTGTCTATGCTAAGGGTCAGTTGCCACTCCCTGCACCAAGTGCCTATCCGCTGCAGATCTTCCTGCATTTCGC
Organism: Schistocerca gregaria; assembly: GCF_023897955.1. Classification (NCBI taxonomy): domain Eukaryota; kingdom Metazoa; phylum Arthropoda; class Insecta; order Orthoptera; family Acrididae; genus Schistocerca; species Schistocerca gregaria. Next base: position 199,585,418 of record NC_064931.1, on the reverse strand, counting down.
TACAGTTTTCTAATGCTGCAACTTCTCTGTATAGTACAGCATCATCCCATAACACTCCCCTGTGGCACGCCAGAGGTTACTTTAACCTGTGTAGACGTCTCTCCATTGATAACAACATGCTGTGTTCTATTTGCTAAAAACTCTTCAACCCACCCACACAGCTGGTCTGATATTCCGTAGGCTCTTACTTTGTTTATCAGGCGACAGTGCGGAACTGTATCGAACGCCTTCCGGAAGTCAAGAAAAATAGCATCTACGTGGGAGCCTGTATCTAATATTTCTGGGTTTCATGAACAAATAAAGCGAGTTGGGTCTCACACGATCGCTGTTTCCGGAATCCATGTTGATTCCTACAGAGTAGATTCTGGGTTTCCAAAAACGACATGATACTCGAGCAACAAACATGTTCTAAAATTCTACAACAGGTCGACGTCAGAGATATAGGTCTATAGTTTTGCGCATCTGCTTGACGACCCTTCTTGAAGACTGGGACTACCTGTGCTCTTTTCCAATCATTTGGAACCTTCCGTCCCTCTTGAGACTTGCGGTACACGGCTGTTAGAAGGGGGGCAAGTTCTTTCGCGTACTCTGTGTAGAATCGAATTGGTATCCCGTCAGGTCCAGTGGACTTTCCTCTGTTGAGTGATTCCAGTTGCTTTTCTATTCCTTGGACACTTATGTCGATGTCAGCCATTTTTTTCGTTTGTGCGAGGATTTAGAGAAGGAACTGCAGTGCGGTCTTCCTCTGTGAAACAGCTTTGGAAAAAGGTGTTTAGTATTTCAGCTATACGCGTGTCATCCTCTGTTTCAATGCCATCATCATCCCGGAGTGTCTGGATATGCTGTTTCGAGCCACTTACTGATTTAACGTAAGACCAGAACTTCCTAGGATTTTCTGTCAAGTCGGTACATAGAGTTTTACTTTCGAATTCACTGAACGCTTCACGCGTAGCCCTCCTTACGCTAACTTTGACATCATTTAGCTTCTGTTTGTCTGAGAGGTTTTGGCTGCGTTTAAACTTGGAGTGCAGCTCTCTTTGCTTTCGCAGTAGTTTCCTAACTTTGTTGTTGTACCACGGTGGGTTTTTCCCGTCCCTCACAGTTTTACTCGGCACGTACCTGTTTAAAACGCATTTTACGATTGCCTTGAACTTTTTCCATAAACACTCAACACTGTCAGTGTCGGAACAGAAATTTTCGTTTTGATAAAATGTAGACTGGCTATGGCAAGGAGAGCGTTTCTGAAGAAGAGATTTGTTAGCATCAATTATAGATTTAAGTGTCAGGAAGTAGTTTCTGAAAGTATTTGTATGGCGTGTAGCCATGTATGGAAGTGAAACATAGACGATAAATAGTTTAGAAAAGAAGAGAATACAAGATTTCGAAATGTTGTGCTACAGAAGAATGCTGAAGATTAGATAGGTAGATCACGTAACTAATGAGGAGATACTGAACAGAATTGGGGAGAAGAGGAATTTGTGGCACAACTTGACTAGAAGAAGGGATCAGTTGGCAGGACATGTTCTGAGGCAACAAGGGATCACCAATTTAGTATTGGTGGGAATCGTGGAGAGTAAAACTTGTAGAGGGAGACCAAGGGATGAATATACTAAGCAGATTCAGCAGGATGTAGATTGCAGTAGTTACTCAGGGATGAAGAACCTTTCACAGAATAGGGTAGCATGGAGAGCTGCATCCAAACCGTCTGTGGACTGAAGACCACAACAACAACAACAACAACAACATGTCATTTACATTTTACATACCCATTGTTCTACGCTAAATGATATAAGCTGTCTAACAGTACACCTGAAAAGGGACAATGACGATAATATCAAGATGTCTGTTTTAGTCAACAACTTCATTATTATTTTATTTTTTGTCAAATATGCCCAAAGAAAAGTAATAGGAATGAAACACTTGAACAGAAAAGGGATTTTACACTTCATTCATTTCATTGACGATTAAATATCAGATGCAGCATATTCGCAAAAGTCTCAAGATAGCGTGCATCCTTTGCTATGTCCGTGGTCCGTAGCCGTATACTGGTAAAAGGCATAATGGTCCAGGTCGTACCCGCTCTCCACCACGTAATCAACATAATGCTCAAGAAGCCACGTAAGTGCATTATTATTCTTTCTGATAAATAAGGTTGAATCAGGACACAGGAGACTCTTACTGGAGATGCCGCTTCTGTTGTTCTGGCAAGAAACGCCAATTATCAGCGGAGCCAACTCCAATGTCTGTGCCCTCAGTAAACCAACAGATGACATATTGTACCCGTTTCATGACAACGGTTGTATCGGCCTGTCTCACAAAGGTCAATGCGAAGAAGTCGAACGTTGTTGAGGAGAAGGTTATGAACTACTTGGTATCATGAGGAAACCACTTCCATCGGAAAAATAGGTAGGCTGACATTGGACTAAACAACCTTCCAATCTGTCTCTGGTGATAAGGATTCCAAAGAGCAAGCGCGATTTGGAAACGTGCAGCGACATAACAGTATTTTGACAGAGAGATGAGACTGGGAAAGAATATCAGCCCCCAAATAACTGACATCAACAAAAAATTCCCGGATATGTCTTAATTTATTATCTTTCCTACCAACATCTATTGGAGGGATTAAGCTCGAAGGGCGGAGACAGGCGAGCTGCAAGTGATTGGGGGACGCGAGACGCGTTAAAACAGTGTGTCGAAGACATAATGCAGAAGCTTTGGTCTAAACATCAGGGAGGCCGAAACCTTCAGTCAGCCGTGGTCTCGCAAAAAGCTCATAGCGCACACGAAAAATACAGTTTTGCCAGATGAACTTGCACGATAATCGTTGTAACTTTTGGGATATCATCGCAGGAGGAGGGAAAATTTGGGCAACATAAAAGGCTTTGCTCCACACATAAGTTTCCAAGATCCGAACCTTATGAAGTAACGAGAGGGAGCGACGTTCGTGTTCAAGGATCGCTCCTTGAATCCTGTCAGTGACAGACTTCCAGTTTAACGCAACCATCTTCGCCGGACAACTATCAGTAATTAAGAAAAACGATCGATGACGGGCGACCGCCACATCCCTTGGAATCTCAGATGCGTTAAATCCCGAGAAAATGAGTAACTGACAGTTCCAGTCGTTAATCTGTGCTCCCGTAAGACCACACAGTCAATTCAAAACGTCACTAACTGACCTACCCAGGCTCGACTAATGACATGTCGCCACAGCTTTACTTCTGCCAATGACCTGTCTGCTACCCTGAAACTTCTCAGAAGTTCATATGAGCGTACGCTCCAGATGAGTCAGCAGAAAAATTTTGGCATTTGGAGGAGAAAGTTGCTGGTTGAAATTTTGCAAAAAGACCTCGCCACAACGAAGAAAGTCTTAGTTGCAATGACTGTCATTACACCTCGATATTATTCCCGTGACACTCTGTCTCCTTTTTCGCCATAATATAGAACGAGCTTCACTTCTTCGTACTTTTTCGATACCCCTTGTCAGCCCATCTGGTAACGATCCCATACCGCGCAGCGGTACTCAAGAATACTACGGACAAAGGTAGTGTCGGTCGTCTCTTTAGTAGATTTACTGCACCTTCTAAGCATTCTGCCAATAAAACACGGTCTTCGGTTGGCCTTCCGCACAATATTTTCTGTGTGGAGGTTGCGATGTAAGTGTTCTATGTTGCATTTCTTAGGTATTTGGTTGAATCGACAACTTTTAATTTTGCGTTGTACACTGAAGAGAGAAACAAACTGATACACCAGGCTAATATCGTGTAGGGCTCCCGAGACCACGAAGAAGTGCCGCAGCACGACGTGGCATGTACTAGACTAACGTCTGAAGTAGTGCTGGGGGCAATTGAAACCATGAATCCTGCAGGGCTGTCTATAAATCCGTAAGAGTACGACGGGGTGGAGATCTCATCTGAACAGCACTTGCAAGGCGTCCCAGATATGCTCAATAATGTTCGTGTCTGGGCAGTTTGGTGACCAGCGGAAGTGTTTAAACACAGAAGAGTGCTCCTGGAGCCGCTCTGTAGCAATTCTGGACGTGTGGGATGTGCACTGTCCTGCTGGAATTGCCGAAGTCCGTCGGAATACACAATGGGCATGAAAGGGTGTGGGTGATCAGACAGGGTGCTTACGTACGTGTCACCTGTCAGTGTCGTATCTAGATGTATCAGTGGTCCCATATCACTCCAACTGCACACACACCACACCGTTACAGAGCCTCCAACAGCTTGAACACTCCCCTGCTGACATGCAGTATCCATGGATTCATGAGGTTGTGTCCATATTCGTACATGTCCATTTGAAACGAGACTCGTCCGACCAGGACACATGTTTCCAGTCATCAAAAGTACAATGTCGGTGTTGACGGGCCCAGGGAAGGCGTAAAGCTTTGTGTCGTGCAGTCATCAAGACACATGACAGGACACATGTTTTCAGTCATCAAAAGTACAATGTCGGTGTTGACGGGCCCAGGGAAGGCGTAAAGCTTTGTGTCGTGCAGTCATCAAGAGTACACGAGTGGCCCTTCGGCTCCAAAAGCCCATATCGATGATGTTTCGTCGAATGGTTCGTACGCTGACACTTACTGAAATCTGCAGCAATTTGCGGAAGGGTTGCACTTCTGCCACGCTGAACTATTACCTTTAGTCGTCGTTGGTCCAGTTCTTGCAGGATCTTTTCCCGACCGCAGCGATGTCGGATATTTGATGTTTTATCGGATTCCTGATAATCACGGTACACTCGTGAAATGGCCGTACAGGAAAATCCCCACTTCATCGTTACTTCGGAGATGCTATGTGCCATCGCTTGTGCACCGACTATAACACCACATTCAAACACACTTAAATCTTGATAACCTGCCATTGCAGTAGTAGGAACTGATCTAACAATTGCACCAGACACTTGTTGTCTTATGTAGGCGTTGCCGACCGCAGTGCCGTAATCTGCCTGTTTACATATCTCTGTATTTGAATACGCATGCCTATACCAGTTTCTTTGGCGCTTCAGTGTATAGCGTGTGACCCAAATATAGTGGATTTTTTTAGCACTCATGAGTAGGATCTCACATTTTTATTTCAGGTTCAATTACCACTTTTCGGAACATTCAGAAATATGAAATAACCCTAAGATTCCCTGTTAGTAGCACTCACTACTTCGAGTGAACGAAGCGCCAGATGTGTTTCAGAAGAGCGTTATCTTCTGAGTCCGTGCTGGTTGTGTGTCAATAGATCCTTTTTTTTTTTCTTTTTCGAAGTATTTCATAGTGTTGGAGCACAGTGTCTGTTCCAACTGCTTAATGCACTATCTTGCCGGTACAAAGGTGGGACCATGCTGTAGGCGGATGGTCACAGAAGCATGAGTAGCATCACAATCTCGTACCCTGTGATCCTATGGTAGCCAGGCGCGAGTCCAGGTTTCAGTTCTGGGAAAGGGGGGGGGGGGGATCACAGTTTGTACCGCTTCTTCCACGCCCCCTCCTCCCCAATCCACCGTTCTGGCGATAACCCACACATTTTAAAGTGGAATAGATTGCTACAATTTTAATAATAACTAGCTGAGTACCCCGCGGTTCCCGGGTATGTATTTATTCAAATCTTCTGTCAGTTCATTTCCCCTTCCCCCTCTGTCCATCTCCTCCTTTGCCTACTGTCTGTCAATTTCCTCCTGTCCTTCTCCCTGTCCAGCTGCTCCTCCCTCCTCTCTCTGTTCATCTGTTTCCCCCCCTCCCCCCCTCTCACACCGATCATCTACTCTCTCCCTTCTTTCTATCCATCCCCTCGGTCCTGTCTTTCTACCTCTAAGTCTGTCCCCTCCGACCCCTTCTAAGTTCACCCACCCCTCTGGAAGTCTATCTCCTCCACCCCTTCTCTTTCCATCTCCTCACCCCATAAGTTAATCTCCTGCTCCCCCTCTCTTTTCATCTCCTCCTCTCCCTCTCTCTGTCAGTCTCCTCATCCCCCTCCATCTGTCCACCTCCTCTTTCCCCTCTCTCTGTCCACCTCCTCCTCCTCCCACCTATCTGTGTCCATCCCTTCCTTCCCCTTCCCTCTCTATCTCTTCCTCCCCATCTTCTGGCACCAATACAAAGTTACACCCAACGCAACAGCATGCAGGTGGTTCTTACCCCCACAATAATTCTTACCAGATAGTAAGTACTATGTGTACCAAGTTTGGTTGAAACTGTTCCAAGGGGTTAGGAGGAAATTTTTTCAGGCGACTTTGCTTTAGTACGCACATGTCACATATATGTCCAATATATTTAACATACTGTCATTTTTATCTGTTGTCCGTCTTTCCCTCACTTGCTCCAAATTCGCGAAGGTATGGACCGTCTATGCAACTAAATGAAGGCAGTTTTTTTCTTGCCATACGTGTTTCGCTTCTTTTATTTGGAAAGCATCATCAGTAGCCTGAACTACATGTTTCTTTTTATACATACAAAAACATATTGTGTGATGGATATAATATGCTGATATATTACATTTTGTAGTGATTTTCTCTTGCTTTTGAGGTTAGAAGCAACTTTTGTAGCACAAATTCCGTATTGTGGATATATCATTCAGTATTACTTACCGAATGATACTTTCACAATAAGGAACTTGTGCTACAAAAGTTGCTTCTAACCTAAAAAGCAAGAGAAAACACGACAAAATGTAATGCAGCAGCATATTATATCTATCACATAATACGTTTATTGTATGTATAAAAAGAAACATGTACTTCAGGCCACTGATAATGCTTCCCAAATAAAAGATGCGAAAGGCGTATAGCAAGAAACAAACTGCCTTCATTTAGTTGCATAGACGGTACATAACTCAACGATATTTAACATACATAACACATATCTGTACATATGTTTCACATGTATCTGCAGCGAATTTCGCCCTGCAGTTTCGATTTCGCGCAGCTCAAAGTTTATGACATCATATCTCCTGAAGAATATGTCGTACAATGACGTGGTTTTGCAGGAGTATTCAGTGATACATCTGGATACTGTCTACATATTTTTTTTGCGAATAGAGTTGGTAGGAAACACTTAATGAATCAAAGCGAAATGCATGATGCGGCTGTTTACCACGCATCTCAATGTTTATGGCGTTATATCTCCTGCAGTATGTGTCGTACAATGATATAATTTTGGAGGTACATTCATTGGTATTTGTGAATAATGTATGTACACTGTATCGTGATTAAATTTAGTTGTAAGGAAGTAAAGAATTAAAACTTCATCCCTGATGCGGCAGGTTTACCGCGTGACCAGTGAAAATGTAGTTAGTTACAAACTTTTTTCCTTTCATCATTTGGTGGGGGCTGCGAGCGAGAAAAAGTTTTGTACAGATTTGAAATTATGTCTGAAGTTTCTTGCAAGTCACTAAGTACTCTTATTTTTCTAATAATGGATTACTAAAGTGCAGGAATTCCACTTTGATAGATACGTGGTGCTTACCCCCACGTAAGTTAATTGCACTCTGCCTGTAACCTTCCTGAAAGTGCAAGCAACAAGTAGACAAAGCTTTATCCCAATCGCATGAACGGTTGGCCAGGCATAAAATACGAACAAACTAATAAGCATTTATTTTTATATTTCAGGTAACAACAAAATATATAAAATATTTTACTATAATAATAATAAAAATACTAATTTGTTTATATCAGGACTTAATCCACCACTGAAGCATCAGATTCAGCAATTCAGAGAAATGTAGCGTTTGAGGAGAATCGGTTAGGTCCGAAAGTTTAAGAAGAACATGTGTCATGCAGTTAATTTAAGGACTATAATAGCAACAACATCTCAAAATTTTCAAAACTTCATAATTAATACCATCTAAAATCGAAGAGTGCACTCATTATCAGAAACGTATTTCACTCACCATTACAACTGTAAATACAGGTCTGCAGACCACGGGTATGTGGGCATGTAAATGAGAGGAATGCTACTTGTTTCAATGGCTCCACCTGTGTTTGCGTAGCTACTCTGTGTTTTTTTCCTTTTTTTCGTGTTAGTGAAAGTTCTTTCCCTTTCTGTCTCTCCTTACGGAACTTAATGTGGTTTGTCGGTTCTACCTATGGACTTAAACGAACTGCGTCAGGTTTGTAATTGCTATCAGATACGATCACCGTGAGAATGTGCACCTTTGTCTGCTGGCTGGAATGTTACTAATATGGTCACCAGCCCGTCCACACCATTATCCTGTGTGAGATGTAATTTATAATTTATAGAACTCTTGACATCTTTTATACAATTATCTTCAGGCGACTTACTCAGGCTCCTATTTCCGTCTGGTACACACGTGCAAAGGATGTTACGTATATAGCTTCTCCTGTGGTTCTTAGGAGTAGAGCTCTTGAATTTCGTGCGAGTTTTTCTCTGTTTAAGTGGTTTGTTCTGGCGTTTTGTTACTAAGTGTAAACTGAGACAGTGCGTAATGCAGTAGTTATTCACTTGTTTGTCTTGAAGAGCCAGGGACCGTTTGTTTCGAGCCTAGAAAGCGTCAGTCAGGCTCCTGCTGCCGTCTGGTACACACCTGGAAAGGACAAGTTACGGATTTAGCTTCGCCGGTGTTTTCTTAGTAGTGCAGTTCTTATGGAGAGAGCATGTAAGAAGTATAGTAGGGAAGGCGAATATGGTTTATTGGCGGAATTTCGGGAGAGTGTGGTTCATCTGCAAAGGCGATCGTATATATATAGGACAGTAGTGCGACCCTTTGTTGAGTACTGTTCGAGTATTTGGGTTCAAGCAACACACAAGTATTACGGAGATGCTTCGGGAATCACTGTAGGAAAGGCGACATTATTTTCGAGGACCACTATTGAGAATATTTAGAGAACCTGCATTTGAGGCTGACTGCAGTACGATTCTACTGCCGCCGACGTACATTTCGCGTAAGGACCATGAAGATAAGAACAGAGTTATAGTCGTTGATATGGCGCTCGCAGCTAACCTGTGATCTTGTTCAGAGCGCGCGCTGTAATCGATTATAGTTCGCTGTCCTGGTGCAGGTGGCGTTCCAGGTGGCGATTTGCTACGACGTCGCTGGCGTGTGTTTGCGGTGGCCGGCGGAAAGCGAGAGGGTAATTGGTTTTCCGGGCACTGGACGGAACGTGAAGTTCGCTCTGCCTGACCTGCTGGTGACTAGCGCTAAGGTTGTTGTGCCTCGCAATGTGAGCAGAGTGGTCTGGGGCGGAGGCGACTCGCCGCTGTGCTGGCCATGCGATGCTGATTAATTGGAGTCGGCGTACTTGTTCTGCCTGCCTGTCTGATGTGGAGGTCCGGTGGGGCCCTGTGATACTCTTGCCCGGAGGCAACTAGTTACTGAATTTTGGAGTCGTCTGCCAGGTTAGGGTGTGGGCTCGGTTGGCTCTTCAGATTTTCCGCTGGAAGCTCCAGCAGCGGTTTCTGAACTTTTCTGATGTGGGACGGAGTTGTTGGAACTTTTTGCTGTGTGTGTGGCTCCTTACGGTATTTGTTGGTACTAATTTATTTGCTCAACTGGAGTCCTGCCCGGAGTTGCGTTCATGTATGGTACATTTGGCAGTCGATGTGTTAGGTTGAGTCTGCCTAAGAAGGGCGGTTTTGTACAGTTTATAGATAGTGAATTACTGCTGCTTGGTATTTGTGGTCTTCTGGGACCTGAACAACACGATCTAGTCAATTTGGTTGTGTAAAAGCATTTAGTGGTATGTTCCGTATTTTTTTATTGTGTTATTATCAGCTTGGTGGAATAGTCGCGTTTGGTGTCGTTAAGGCACTTATAAGACTGTGGTTTGACTATTCATGTGCGCTTGGCTTTTATTGTTTCGTTGTAGGAAGCGAGAATTGTTTGAGATTTGTGTGTTGGCTTCCGGTTCTTAAGAGCGCCCGAGTTAACGGCGCTGTGGTTATCGTGTGCTGTCGGGATGTTATACTGTATTTTGAATTTTATCTTGTGGTGATATTATCTGTCGTGTGTTACAGAACATAACCAAGGTGCGTAAGGGATGGGCAGTTGTGGGAGGCATGTCGGGGAGCTCTCAGCGGTTTATTTCGGGGACCGTTTCTAGTGGGAAGGCTCCGAAGTGTTGAGAGCTTGCTCTTCTGTGACTGCGTTGGGAGTTGCCCGCGCCTTTTGGTTGTATCAAATTATTTTGTTATTATATTTATTGGTTGTGCGTTGCGCTTCTTTCATTTTATGGTGCCAAGCGCCATTATCTTAAAGTTTTTTTTATATAAATCATTTTAAATTTTAATGCCAAGTTAACTTATTATTGGATTTTGTCCTTTGGATAAACTCTAAAAGCACTATTGTAAAAGGTTCCTGAATTTCTGGTGGCAAGCTGCCGTTATTGTTTTTTAAAGCTCACTCTTTAACCATTTGTTAAGTTTTGTAAGTTATATGAATGAGTTTAGTATTGGTAATTTAATGAATTGTGTACAGAGTCTGCTGTTTGGATATTAGTGGGTGGAACTCCTATAAGAATTCACATTTCAGTCGTTTTTCCCTCTCTCTATTTGAGAGTGGAACAGTAAAGGAAATACCTAGTAGTGGTACAAGTACCTACCGCCGCGCACCATACGGTAGCTGGCGAAGAATGTAGATGTAAGTGTAGATGTAGGTTCTGCGAAAATTAGATGAGAAATTTGAAAACTGAAAATGAACTATTTGGGGAGTCATGACCTCCAGCCCCACGGATCCGCACCTGACAGTAGCGTACTATAACACTGGCTGCCAGAGGTAACAGCAGAACCACGGTCAGCATCACCACGCACGAGGGGCTCCACTTAAAAAGAAGGCTCGGGTAGAACCGGTGGACCGTGGCTCCAATGCAGCCGTTGGGAAAGGCCAGGTAGCGCGCTCCCGGAAGCCACTACAAAGAGACGGGCAGACGTTGATGGATGGCCCCGGCACACAATTACATAAATGACGCACTTATTCTCCTCCCTCGCACAACGGCCAAAATACTTGCTGCTGAGTTTCACTGACATGTCGCCACCTTTAATTCCACATAACCACGCTATGGCTCGCGCAAGGAGTGAACAGCAGCGTTTTGTCGCAGCGTGTAATGACACTAGACATTGGACGTCTAAGCCAACAGTTTCGCCTGTCAGTCTGAGAAAAGGCGTGAATTCATCGTTTTTTAATGTGATAACAATGATAATTTGCTTACATTTATTCTTATTTCGTGGGGACACAGAAAGTAAGTTACACATGTCATCCCACGCTAAGATCACTACACAAGAAGAGTGGCGCACTGTCAGAAGTGATTACGTGTTCAGGGAGTGCTGCAGACACAGTTCTGCTGCGGTACGGAAACAGGAGCATAACAGTGTGCGTTTGGAATGGCACGGCAACTGGAGATGTACTCCAGAGTTGAAGTACGCTGACAGCACAATTGCTGTAGACGAAACGTCTAAATTGCGCACAGATTCATCGCGAAATTCTGCCGGTATGTGGACTAAATACAATATCGCAGCCAACATTAGTGAACAGGTCCCCGCTATTTGACCAAGACCGCACTGAAGTGGATGCTGCTGTTCGAAAGTACTGATGTTGCACCATGCGATTTCCTTTCTTCATCTGGGGGTTGGGATGAGGGAGAGAGGAGATTTTCCAACGATGAGGGCGTTCTCACAGCGGTTCTAGAACGGCTCTGCGACCAAGGAGCGGATTTATATCGTCAAGAAATCGAACGTCTGGTAGAAAGTTCTGACTTGTTGACACAGACTTGGTAACTATGTTGAAAAACAGTCATGCATCTGTGTCACTTTGACGTGTAGAATTGCATTCAATAAAAGGTACTTGGCCTGCCATGATGATGTGTAACTTTCTTTTTGAACCCCTTCCGTACATCACTGTAGTACAGTTTCCAAGAAATTGCAGTTCAAAGAAGTGCATCATTTTAAAAGGATTAGTTCGAAAATTTGAGAGGCATATGTGTCATGTAACTAATGTAACAACAACAGCAGCGGCAACATGCCTTGACAAGGTCATAACTTACAATATATAAAATCCAAGAGTGCGTCCATCATTATCAGTATTTCACTTACCACTACGATTGTGAACACAGGTATACAGACAACGGCTATGTCAGCATGTAAATGGGGTAACGCTACCTCTTCCAGTCGTTTCCACCTACGTTATTAGTGGAAGGCGTTTCCCTTTCCGACTTGCCCTGACTTCCTGTGGTTTACTGTCACTAACTCGGACTCATTAACCATGTCGGATGTGCGTTTGGTAGCCGTTATGGCCTCTGCCTAGCTGAAATGTTGTCTGCAGGCGGTCAGGCAGCAAGTCCAGACACGTGGGCTACCATCTAAAAGTATCCAGCGTAAAATAAGAGTCCGTTGCCATTTTCATTCCACTTCCTTTTTGCGAGCTTCAAGCATGTAAGAATAGCTGTGAGTCAGCAATTTCTGTTAATCAGTACACCGAAAAACGAGCCAACGTTGCAAATTTCACTTTTTTTTTATTCACCCGATGACTAGTTTCAGGCCGGTACCCATTTTCAAATCATTCTACGAGGCAGAAAACCAAATTTACACTCATGAACAATACAGGTATTAACAATCATTTAAGTACATGCCAAAAACACAGAACATATCATTTCAAGACTTACGTAACACGGTCGAAAACTGTATTTCCAAAAATGCAGAAACCATGTCAAAAATGCAAAAGTGTGCAAGCGAACAATTACAGCACATGCAGATAACTGGCAGTCTACTCCTTCGGGAAGGAGGCGTCCTATCATGATACAGAAAACCTTTTGTATTTATTAAAATGTTCTCCAATTATCAAAATACAACAGTTAATACAACGATAACATTAATACTTTTAAAATCTTTTACCAAAAACAGTCAAATGCTTAAAATCAGTGAGCAGTAACACACAGCAGCGCCGTATACGGTGCGTATTACAAAGTTGTTGCCACGGGAAAATCATTAAGTGTGAACAATTACTTTTGTATTAAAAGAAACCAAAATAATAGGAGACTAAAAAATCTCACTTCCAACCCTCTACAAGAATAAAACTTTTACCATCACAAACTTTACAAAATATGTGAAGATAAAATAACTTTTTCTAACATGTCCCAGGTAAAAACAAACATTAAGCCACAAAGTTGTCTTTCACAGTGCTTTCGTTGCACTGATTTATGCTACTTTGTTCTCCATAAGTTTGCTGAAAAATTTTGAAAACGGTATATGTAAAAATAAAAACGCTTTCAATGAAATGTTCCTTTCTCCCATACCCCTCCGATCCTCTCCTGATTGAGAGACCGATTTCCTTGAGGGCACACATCGAAAGGATTGACTTTTCTGAGGGGAAGCTTTGAAATGCCTTCATGCCTTCACTTCTGACAGTCAGTACATTAACTTATGTGTCATTTCAGTCCCTCCCAACAGCGTATGTCTCGTATGCACCGTTCTCAGGCATGTAAGACGAGACAAAGGGTTCTCATTTCGTAAGGAATCAGATTACGCAGGTTGATGGTTCAAATGGCTCTAAGCATTATGTGGCTTAAAATCGGAGGTCATCAGTCCCCTGGACTTAGAACTACTTAAAACTAACTAACCTAAGGACATCACACACAGCCATGCCCGAGGCAAGATTCGAACCTACGACCGTAGCAGCAGCGCGGTTCCGGACTGAAGCGCCTAGAATCGTTCGGTCACAGTGGCCGGCTATGCAGGTTGATCATCGTGAGCAAACGTACCCGTGATATCTTTTCCACTCGCCTATACGAGCGTCTCATGTCCTGTCCCCAGTCACCTAAATCTGCAGGGTATGTCTAAATTCGCTGTCTAAATTCCTGGAAAGATTAAAGTGTGAAAAACAGATAATGATTTGGACAGAAACCCATATCCGGAGACGAATCGTTCCTGTACGATAGGAACAAACGTGTAGAATACACTTCTTATCTTCCGAATGGAAGAGTGATAACTTACTATTGCCCTTGCTCCAGCATAATCTGTATCCAACTTATAATAAGACAACAAAATTCAGTGGTAAGGTATGTGCTAAACGTACAGTGTTCACATCCCGACTGTTTTTCTTTATTGTTGTTTCATCTCCCACACCCCATAGGGATGGAGGGCGGACTTTCACCTCTACAAGCATCCCGCCATTCAGAGAAATGAGTTTAAAATCCGTAAAATTGAAACAATAAAATTAATAAGGTGAGATATTTACAGATGCTCTTAAAATTGTTAAAAGAATTAGTTTTTCATGGATGGTATTAAAATTAAATTGTTGACTCTTTTTGTTTCTGAATAGAAAATATCTTAAAAATAAAAGATTACTCAGAAAGGTGGGGATCTTAAAAAGCAGCCTGCACATTCACTGGAAGTTAAAGACCTATACTGAGTAAGGATAATTAGGAGAGGGAAGATAAGACTAACTTTACGGTCGTTTGATGTGAATATAGAAGCAGTTTCACTGGGATACGGTATGGAAAGTGTGTAGCCGAAGTGTTAGCATGATGTGTCGCATAGCCGCGATAGCATACCAGGACTGATAGTTTCCGTAACCTTGACTGTCCTGTAATTCTTAGCACATGCTAAGTAATTGCTTTTCACTGTCGGAGATCCCACAGCCATCCGTCCCAGTTTCTTAAGAAATAAACCGTTTGAAGTTTTTAACCGAAAATTATAATACTGTTTACGATTGTGAGCAAAATTGGGCATTATTTTTAAAGCTCCCGAAATAACAGATCATTGAACTTAAATTTATGTATATTTTTGAATGTTCAAGGAATAATCCTACCATTTAAACAAGGTTTTAAGTATTACATCGTATTTTGTCCTGCCGTACGTTGTTATAAACTTCCGCCACAATACTGTCGACACAAATGGTTTGCTTTACATTATTAACTAAGATCGTCTAAAAATCGTTTGTTGATACATTCTCGCAATAAACGATGTAGGGGACCAATTAGTGAATAAGTGTCAAAAAATCGATTTTTTAGTTTTTAACAGAGCAAGAAAAAGTTTGCTTCCAGGAAATCGTACCGAAGAAAGCCGCAAGATTAGAGGAATTTAAAAATGCCTGCACACCTGACGACGCCCCCTGTCACGCAGCTAGCACTGTTAAAAAAGTAATTGTCTGTTTTTTACGACATTTTAGTCTCGAATATCTTAGTGAGGCAAGATTGTTAGAGAAGTAATTACATTTTAGGACTCAAAACCAAAATAAGAATTTTAACACTTGTATATCGGCACGGATATCAAAAACTGTTCTGGTAGGACTAAATACTTTTAAAATAGGTGTGCTGGATGCTCTGCTAGGTTTCAATGACGGTTGTAAGACGTCGTGGTCTCCTGACCTTCACTGCTTACATATTCCGCCCTCGCAATCATATTCCGCACATCAAGACGCTTCATTCGAACCCGAACTCGATAAGATAAAGTCAAAATTGTTTGAATTCATGTAAACTATTTGCAAATAACAAGTGCGCACCGGAGTTGAAATACTCGAGGCTCGTGTACACACATACATTCCAGACACGACGGTCACAGGAGCTTTTAGTTCGAGAGAGGCAGACCACACACCAGGAGGCCAGTCCCTTCAGAGGATGGCCGGCTGGTGTGGCCGAGCGATTCTAGGCGCTTCAGTCTGGAACCGCGCGACCGCTACGGTCGCAGGTTCGAATCCTTCCGCAGGCATGGATGTAAGTGATGTCCTTAGGTTAGTTAGGTTTAAGTAGTTCTGTTCAAGGAGACTGATGACCTCAGATGTTAAGTCCCATAGTGCTCTGAGCCATTTGAACCTTCAGAGGATGAGTCAACCTCGGCCGCCCATGGAACAGACAGCGTGTGCCCGAGTGAAAAGGGGAACGACCCCGTGTTAGGCTTAAAAGCAAATTCCGCTACATTGTGTGGGAGCGTCCAACATACGCATTCTTTACACATAGCACGCAGTTTCAGAGATTTTCACAGGGAGAGCAAACGCCAAACGCCGATACTACAGATTTCCGGATTGGTCGCCTTAAACAAAACGTCATTCTCCGGTTTTAGAAGAGCAATGCTGATTGGAAGACGATATTTCTGACGCCTTGAGCTGAAGGAGTAATGGAAGAGACCGAAAGATATACCCCTTCACATCTGGCGTGGAGATGCGCCGTTCCATTATCGCTCTTGAAGCGAGGAACAAGTCTCTCCTAAGTACTTCACTGGGAGAGCAGCTCAGTGATTTCTCAGAATTTTTGCAAAATAAATAATAATTTTCGTTAGTTTCATGCTTATCTTACATTAACTAGCACTACTCCAGTATCCAAGTATCCCACTAATTACGTAAGAAATTTTGTGAATTTTTGTGTCATTCCCTTATAGTGGACAACTCCAGAAGATATTTATTTCTGAAAGTTTTTCAGGCATTTCTCTTTACAACGTTAGGAGCGTCTGTCTGACTTCTGTAGTAGTGTGGGGTTGGAAATTGTATCTTGCAGGAGCCACAGGGTACAGGGTACATCTCAGATTAATCCATTGTGCAGCATAACAGAATAGCTGATCAACCCCACGTTCACATGATGAAGTGCTGGGGGTTATGCAACTGATGGGAGTGCCTGGTAAACTTAATATGCAAAGAATTTTAATTGCCATTGGTCGCAAGACATTCTTTGAAGCTGAGAAATCAGTCTTCGAAGCCACCAAAAGTAAAGAAGGAGAAGTTTAAAAAATAGAAGGGAGGGAGAACAACACCAAGAACAAGATGAATATGGATCTAGGATGCATTTGCGTCATGCAGGTTAGATAGAGAAACGAGCTCTAACTTTAATTTTCATTTCCCGGAAGTTCATTTTTTCATGTTCTGGTACACAATGGTTAAAAATTATGAATTTAGAGAGTTGAAATCTTGTATAATGTCTTAAAACATACTTAACTGGAAAGTGGACTGTTCTTATGGGCTAAATTTGAGAACTAAATACTTTTTTAAACAAAAGAGGTGAGTTAATTACCGAAAGTTTTGATTATCATTAATAAAAATGGGCTAAATTTGAGAACTAATACTTTTTTAAAGAAAAGAGGTAAGTTAATTACCGAAATTTTTGATTATCATTAATAAAAAATTTTTGAACCATAGTTTATGATAGGAAAATCTTTTTAAAAGTTTAATTCAAACGGAATAAAGAACTTTCAGAAAAAGGTCAAA
The DNA here is from genome assembly GCF_023897955.1 of Schistocerca gregaria. Taxonomy (NCBI): domain Eukaryota; kingdom Metazoa; phylum Arthropoda; class Insecta; order Orthoptera; family Acrididae; genus Schistocerca; species Schistocerca gregaria. The sequence continues at coordinate 199,568,298 of NC_064931.1, read as the reverse complement.
CTTATAATTTGTTTTTATTTCGAGGCATATGTAGTCATGCTGTACACAAATAATTAACATACTTTATTTCACTTGCAAAACAAAATACAATTCAGAAAGAAGTGTGAGGTCAAAAGGTGTGGTTCACGCATTAAATTGTTCCCAAAATATCTGCTAAAAGATGGTAAGCTTTATATGGGCTTACATCTCTTATTCTTTGAGCTACACTATTTTGAAAACTGAAAACTTTTTCGAGATTCCATTTTGGGTTTACGAACTACTCCTATTAAGCGAAACAGAAGGACACACTCACTGGTCATACCGGACTCGAGAGTCCGTTACCGCAGCAACGTATTTTCGCCGTCTGTCCCTGTCTTGGGCTATTTCCTTCCATTCACCTTCAATACCTAGGCTCCTCAGATTAGCCTTCACATTGTCCTCTCATCTACGCCTCGGTCTCCCCACAAGACATTTTCACTCTAAGTGCCCTACCAGTACTCTGCGCGCTGCCCTGCCTTCATCCATTCGAGCTACGTGACCCGCCCATTGCAGCCTACGTGATTTCATAATACTGATTATGTCAGGGCTTGAATAGAGTTCGTGAACCTCTTCGTGATGCAGTTTTCGCCACTCTCCGCTAATGTCATCCCTTTTTGCTCCGAAAATTTTCCTCAAAATTTTATTTTCAAATACTCGAAACGGTTTTTCATTTTGCACAGTGAGTGACCAAGTCTCACACCCATACAGCATAACTGGAAGAATAATAGTTTTGTATATTCTAATATTTAAATTCCTAGAAAATATCCATGATGAAAGTAATCTATTCAGTGAGAAGTATCACGCATTTCCCGCCCGTAATCTCTTCTTCAGTTCGGATTCAATCTCATTTCTCGAAGTGATGTCCACGCCTAGATGGTTAAACGTGTTCACTTTTTCAGACTGTATGTCTCCAACTCTTAAAATTTCCTGAGCTGCTACTGTTGGCATTCTAGTAGTAACCAGGTATTTAGTTTTGTCTTCACTTATCCTTAGACCTATATCTTCACTAGCCTTGGTTAACGCATTCGCATTTGTGTTACAGATTCTTTCCTATCGCTAATGATGTTTAGATCATCCGCACACCCTAATATTTTGATATTTCCATTTAACTCCACACCCTCTGAATTATCTGCTGCCATTCGTACAATATATTCTAGGACTAAATTAAAAAGTGGCGGAGACAGGTCATCTCCCTGCTTAAGTCCGTTCTTTATTACAAATTCTTCTGACTCCAATTTTGTGTTTTTCAAACTCGCTTATGTAAGTCTAACATACGTCTTTGGCATTCCAAGTTCCAAAAGAATTCTGTACAATTTTGATTGCAATAGTGAATCATATGCTTTTGTAAAAACTATGAAAAGATTATGAACTGGTTTATTGTATTCTCATTTCTTTTCCAAAATTTGACGCAGGGTGAATATTTGGTCTATAGTCGATCCGTTCCTCCGAATGCCAGATTGGTAATCCCCCACAATTTCATCTGCATATGGTGTAATCCCGCTTAGTAGAATATTCGAGAAAATTTTGGAACACAGTGGTGATAGCGATATCCCCCTATAATTACTACAATCCATTTTGTCATCATTCTTAAAAATTAAGATCAGAATCGACTCCTGCCACTCTTCAAGTATCATCTCTGAGTTCCATACTTTAGTTATCATTTTGTGAACTACTTCCACCAATTTCTGTCCCCCATTTTTAACTAATTCTGCCGTTATGCATCTGATCTGGTGCTTTATGGTTTTTCAATTTGTTGATTGCATCTCGTACTTCCTTTAACGTTGGCTCAGGTATCTGGCGTTCTGCTGTATGTATTTCGTACGCCTGTTCATTTCCTGCTTCCTGGTGTACATTTAATAGAAGCTCAAAATACGCCCTCCATTTACTTAATATAGCACTGGGGTCTGTCAGTATTCCCCCGGCATCATCTCGAAGTGCATTTGTCCTAGCCTTGAACCCCTTCGTATACCCATTTATGTCTAGGTAAAGTTCCCTAATGTTTTTTGTTTTACTGTTTGTTTCAATTTTTTTAATTTGATCGTTCAAATAATCCCTCTTCTTTGCCCGTAGCCTACGACCAACTTCCCTTCTCATGTTCAAGAACTTCTCTCGTTTTCTGTCTCCCATTCTATACCAATCTAATCACGCTTTTCTGTTTTCCTCTACCAATTTCTTGCATTCCTCATCAACCTCCTGTTCTTCTTAATTGTACCTATTGTGACCTTCGGTGCCTCTTTGATATTATTGCTCACAGTGTTCCACTGTTTATTTACATCCTCGCCTTGATCTTCGTGTGTCCTGAGAGCATCAGACCTATTTGAAATTTCTATAATGTACCTTCTTCTAAAGTTTGCATCATTTAGCTTGCCAGTGTCGAACCTAACAAGTTCTGTATTGTGACACCTTGATGTTGCTGTAGATAGCCGTTGGTGAACTTTGTCAACTACAAGAAAATGATCAGAATCGCAGTCTGATCCCCTGAAAATCCTAACATTTTCTATACTAGTGTGCCATCTCCGATCTACAAGAACATGATTAATTTGGTTTCGCCTGTGTCCATCCGGAGAGACCCAAGTTGCTTTATGAATGTCCTTCCTTTTGAAATACGTGCTCTCAACAATCATGTCTTTTGAAACAGCAAAATTAACCAGCCTTGTGCCATTATCATTCGAAATGTTATGCAAACTTTCTTTCCCAATTGTAGGCCGGAATGCTTCGTCCTTCCGTATCTTCGCATTAAAATCACCTATGATTAATTTTGTATAGTACGAGGAGAACTCATCCCACAGTTGATCTAGTTATTCATAAAAAAGGTCTTTAACAACCTCTTCAGTGTCCTCAGTTGGTGCGTATACATTAATTACTACTAGTCTATTCCACCTGCCGGACAACACTATAACTGATAGTCGGTCACTAATGAACTTTACATCTCTGATTGGGTGAAGCACTTTTCTCTGTCCTGCGAAACCTGTTCCGAAACTTTGAGCTTCCGCACCCCCATAGAAAAATGTATAGTTACCCCTCTTTATGCTACCTTCGCCCGGCCACCGAGTTTCTTGAATAGCTGTAATGTCTACATCGTATCTATCTAATTCGTTTAAAAATGTCTGGAACGTTCCTGGCCTGTTCAAACTTTTAACGTTCCATGTTTCCAACATGGAAGTTCCTTTCAGCCTAAATCTCTTCGAAGTAAGTTCCGCCCAGAGATCCGAATGGGAACCTAATTTACCTCCGGAATATTTTACTTCAAAGGGACCCATGCCCGTTAATGTTGCTGATTCTTGATGAATAGATTTGATAGTAAGAGAAGAAGAAACAGGGATGGTTCATCACGCCATCGCCTGCTCCCCACCGGCTGTCCGCGACTGCTTATTTTTTGTATTCGCAGCTACCCTTCATATCTGAAGGCCGTATTCTCTATCCGCAACCTGGCGACGCGCTGTGCCGTGGTGGTAGGGGCCCACGAGACAGGAAACAGAAGGACAACCGGAATAATCCCATGGTCTGAAAGCTGATCGTTTTCATTAAGGTTAGTGAAAATTTGCGGTTACGGTGCATCTCTCCAACAAGTTTGCCTTGCATGTTTGAAAGCATTTTTTAAAAGTTTCCTTGAACTGCTTTGGTGTTGATTCCAGCCAGATACACAAGTGTGTTCTAAGTCTCCCAACGAATGTATTACGCCCCCAGTTCCCTCTATTAGTCACAGCGTGGATCAGGCTTTCGCAGTGTGTAACGACGTTTTCTTGCGCCAGGATATTCCTGTGGTGTGTGTAGCGAAATTTCGTTTTGTTCGGGGCATATACTTCGCGGTTTTATGATACGACACATTCTACTTTTCACTTTTTAACGTGAGCCGCAAACGATTAAAAATGAATTTCAAGACACACTGTACAGTTCTGCGTTTGGCACTGTGGGCAACTGCTAGATCTGCTTGTCCAGTAAGTCGACCGATCGGAAAAACATGGAACAAGGTTCCCCTTACCTTGAAAACAAAATTAACAAAAGCCTGATCACTTGGTCATTATTGATATATACACACGGCCTAAGTTGGTAATAGTCCAGCAATCTTATTTTAATATTGTAATCGAGAGGCTTATTATACATAAACAGTATCTTCTCCTTCATATTTCATTGTAGCTAGTAGAAGTACATTGCTTTAGCTAGTTCTAAAATTAGTGAAGTAAATTGTTCCTAATTGTTACTCGCTCATATTATATGGAAGTAAAATAACATTGAAAGAAAAGAGGACATACTGCCGAATAACGGCCCAGTCCGACCTTAAACCCATCCTCGTTATATGCGGAGCGAATAGTGATATCTCTGCCTCGTGATGACTGGGTGTTTTGTGATGTCCTTAGGTTAGTTAGGTTTAAGTAGTATTTTTTTTTTTTTTTTTTTTTTTTTTTTAAGAATGATATGCTAAAGGATATACACGAGGCAAACGAATGTGGAAGACAAGGGGAGGGTGCAGCGTTCAAGTATTTCGAGGGAGAGATTAGTGTTATGTATTGTTATCGAAGTAGTTAATACCTCACAATTACCACTTAAAATGTGACCGCACTTTGACTCGCAAGGAGAAGGTCTTAGCCACGGCCAACCGATTCGGATTTTGTTTGGCATGTCGCTTGTGTGCAAATTAAAATGCAGCACTCTAAGACATTAAAGGCTCACTAGCCCCCGTTTTTGATAAAATCACCGCTAAAGGCCATGAAGTGCAGTCGATTGAAAGTTGACTAGATCGGTAGGTAACTGAAAATTTAGGATTTATCATCATCATATATGGGGTCCGCAGACACTGGTTTTCCGAGAAAATAACTTCAATACCGCCATGTTAGTGTAATTGCTGAATTGTGTAATTCCATATGTAATTGTTAAAAATGATCATTGAAGTAATTTTACATTAAGCCATGGATCGATACATTAAGAAGTTGAGACGACTATCTTTGCCGTATCATCATGTTTATCTGCGCATTATCATATTGGGAATCAGTAATGTACTTGAAAATGGGCTTATAACTCTAAACCTAGGTGGTGCAGTAACATTAATAATATAATTTGTGAAACAAGGCAAAAAACAGTGTTTGTTTAGTTAAAATAATAGTCAGTTGTTTCAAATCGTGACACTCTTCTGCAAACTTTTCCTAAATGTCAGAAACAGGTAACACATCTTTTTAGAGTTAAGACACTCGAATAAGTAATAAGCATTGACACTCTTTTTCGCTGTACGTTCGTCGAATCCATATTCTTCCAGCTGCAGCCTTGTGGCGTATTCAAGGATAGTTTCTTCCAGAATATTTAGGATGACAGGGTTTAGTAGATTTCAGGTAAATACAAGCATTTTGCAGTCATCATTCTCTTTTAGCATTGATTTAATGGATAAATTCAAAGTAATGGAAGATGCTTCAGTGCTCAGAACCTGTAGAATTTCTTCGTTGCAATGACTTAAATTAACGGTTAATACTATCGCTCTGCGTTTATCAGATTTAGCATTCTGTATCAAAACATTATTCATTTTCAGCATTATGTGTGGTGACAGCGCGAGCGATAGCTATGAAATGGCTAGAGATCACAGTGTATTTTCCCTTTTATACACGAAGCAGATATACGAAGATCATTAAGCATCGTTGGTATAGGTGCATAGTTTGTGTTTTTAAAGTTACGTACGCTACTGATATTTATCAACAATAAGTGAAAATGCGTCTGCCGCCCCATGTGGCCGAGCGGTTCTAGGCGCTTCAGTCCGGAACCACGCGACTGCTACGATCGCAGGTTCGAATCCTGCCTCGGCGTGGATGTGTGTGATGTCCTTAGGTTAGTTACGTTTAAGTAGTTCTACGTTCTAGGGGACTGATGACCTCAGATATTAAGTCCCATAGTGATCAGAGTCATTTTTGAAAATGCGTTTTCCTAGTTACATAAGAAGTCTCAAAAGATATATATCTCGAAACATAGCAAAACCAGTACAGCTGCAACAAGAAGATCCACCATGTGAGTATCTGTGATGATGATAATAAATTGTCGATGTATACACATATCTGTTTTTAACTGAGTATTAGTATTTTTTACGTAGGTGAGATAAATGACGAAAAGCTATAACCATCAGAGGTGGGAACAACGATGTTTAATTCAACATACAGTTTAAATGGCTGTGACAGTAAATGCAATAGTGTGGGAATTGGTAACAAGTTACATCCTTTCCTTGAATATGCCACACGTATTTGCACAAGAGGCATGTGCGGGCAATGAGTGCTTGATCATCCGAGACCTACATGCCCTCGTACTGACTCTGATCTTATACTGTAGAATTTTGGTATGACATGCCAGAGGAGCGTTGACATACTTAAAATTCGGACGAGTGAATGTTTCATATCTTTGTATTGTTGTCCGAGTGGAGCGTCCATGGAAGTGGCCCCGCACATGTCGTATTGGGTTTTACCGAAGTATGGCCCTCTTGAGAATCAGTCGTAGGTGTATGCGCCAGTCCACGGATTTGTCTATGTGCACTACAAGCTACTTTGTAGTGTTTCTGTAGTGTCCTACGGTCGGCAGGAAAGAACTGACGATCAAATTTGAACACACTTTATTGAACTAAAACGCCTTCTTGGCGTGCACTAATTTCCAAATCCAAGAACAACAAGAAACACAATAATTCTTGTGGTGGCAAAAGCCAGATAGAAGCTACAAAACAATGAAAAGAAATAATAAAAAGCAAATTACTACGCTACAAATTCCAAAGTAGCGTTACGCCCAACAAGACACAAATTTCTACAGAAGACTACGGCGAGTGCCTACTGGGCTAGAGCAGGCGTAGTTATTGACCGGAGCTGTCCTAGCTGTCTGACTCTGCTGCCGTGCTCGTAACACCGATTCTGCGGAGTGCTACACTTAGTCACATTAATTCCAATTGGTGAATCTCTGTGACATGGCTTTTCACGAAGTAGTGCCGTGTTTATGCGGAAGGTCTGTTGATGGTTACATTCACGGACGATGTTTTGATATGAGCACTTGAAGGGAGGTCGGCAGCCCATCTTGCTTGTCTGTTGTGCGGGTCCTCGAACTGATAAGAGGTCGCTACGACAGTTTCGTAGCCTGAATGAGGTATTTCAGGCAGTTAGGCGAAGTCTCTTTCCTCTTGCTGGAGCTTTTTGGTTAAGTTTCTATGGCACAATAGGACTATTTGTGTTTTGTAGGGGTTATGACGAATTCCTCATTCACGCATCCAGTCTGTGACCTTTCTTAGGTACCTCTACACTTTTCTACAGTACTGGCTATTAAAATTGCTACACCAAGAAGAAATGCAGATGGTAAATGGGTATTCATTGGACAAATATATTATACTAGAGCTGACATGTGATTACATTTTCACGCAATTTGGGTGCATAGATCCTGAGAAATCAGTACCCATAACAACCACCTCTGGCCGTAATAACGGCCTTGATACGCCTGTGCATTGAGTGAAACTGAGACCGGATGGCGTGTACAGGTACAGCTGCCAATGCAGCTTCAACACGATACCACAGTTCATCAAGACCAGCCAGTTGCTCGGCCACCATTGACCAGACGTTTTCAATTGGCGAGAGATCTGGTGAACGTGCTGGCCATGGCAGCAGTCGAACATTTTCTGTATCTAGTAAGACCCGTAGAGGCCTGCAACATGCGGTCGTGCATTATGCTGCTGAAATGTAGGGTTTCGCAGGGATCGAATGAAGGGTAGAACCACGGGTCGTAACACGTCTTAAATGTAACGTCCACTGTTCAAAGTGCCGTCAATGCGAACAAGAGGTGACCGAGACGTGTAACCAATGGCACCCCATACCATCCCGCCGGGTAATACGCCAGTATGGCGATGCGAATACACGCTCCCAATGTGCGTTCACTGCGATGTCGCCAAACACGGATGCGACCATCATGATGCTGTAAACAGAACCTTGATTCATCCGAAAAAAGATGACGTTCTGCCATTCGTGCACCCAAGTTCGTCGTTGAGTACACCATCGCAGGCGCTCCTGTCTGCGTCAAGGGTAACCGCAGCCACGGTCTCCGAGCTGATAGTCCATGCTGCTGCAAACGTCGTCAAACTGTTCGTGCAGATGGTTGTTGTCTTGGAAACGTTCCCATCTGTTGACTAAGGGATAGAGACGTGGCTGCACGATGCGTTACAGCCATGCGGATAAGATGCCTGTCATCTCGACTGCTAGTGATACGAGGCCGTTGGGATCCAGCAAGGCGTTCCGTATTCCAAATTCTGGTAACAGTCATTGGATCTCGACCAACGCGAGCAGCAATGTCGCGATACGATAAACTGCAATCGCGATAGGCTACAATCCGACCTTTATCAAAGTCGGAAACGTGATGGTATGCATTTCTCCTCCTTACACGAGGCATCACAACAACGTTTCACCAGGCAACGTCGTCAACTGCTGTTTGTGTATGAGAAATCGGTTGGAAACTTTCCTCATTTAGCACGTAGTAAGTGTCGCTACGGCGCCAACCTTGTGTGAAAGCTCTGAAAAGCTAATCATTTGCATAACACAACATCTTCTTCCTGTTGGTTAAATTTCGCGTCTGTAGCACTTTATCTTCGTGGTGTAGAAATTTGAATGGCCAGTAGTGTATTAACATTTTGAATTCTTAGTACCATGCACTATGGTCGGTGGCAGCTGATTTGATACGTTGGCGTAATTCAGTGTGGCGTCTACGTTTGCGAAACCTCTTTTTACGGGGCCTACAATTTCTCGAATCTATTCCTCGCTAGATTGGCAGGGGATTTGGTAGACGGCTTGTTTTCGAAGGCCTAGTTTATCCTTTAATGAACCAAGCACTATCATTGTGATAGGGAGTGGGGGAGACACATCTGATATTGTATCAGGCCAAGATTCTACTGACTTTTCGGATGATATTGCCGACAAGTGGGATGCACTCTAGCGATTTGTGTCACTTTTCTCCTTCCTGCTGTTGTGTAGGTACTAACTGTCTAAACACACGAAGCAAATAAAACGTATCCTGCATTAAACATAGCTTGTAATCATCTAGACTTCCTTTCCATTTTTAGACTATCTTCATGCTACTTTTTTCCGAAAACTAAGTGAGAAATTTGGAAATTGATGAATGTGAAAAAATAAATGGTTTAAGTGAAATGTTATTTGGTGCCATTCGAAGATAAATTAAATTAATTTTAGGTGACTCTGTAACAATCCGGTGGAGACTACGGAGGCTACCTCCGAATTACTCACAAAATGGTTCAAGCTGTATTAGGAATCTCGACAAAGGAAACAAGAGAACAATTTGTTCAACATCAGCCAGAAACGATGTTAGAGATGGCTTGTCTAATCGGTTAAATAATCACAAGAGGCCCCAGTCATTAAGAAATCAACTGCTTCTAGTCTTCCATATGGTCGCAAGAAGTGAACTATCACCTAAATAACTCTTGGATTGAAAGTGAGACGGAAAGAATACCACTCATCTAAGAAATGGAAAATCGCACCACTGGTGCACAAGAGGTTACTGAGGCAATAGCAACAACCTCAAACTGGATAGCGTCACGCCCAGATCACATACAACATTTCTATCTTAAACTAAACTCATTCTTACCTTACTGTGTATTTCAAGATATTGCATCTCCGCCAAGTGGCGATGACGACATCCCACCATCGGCCAGTGATATGGCAATGGAATTAATTAATCGCCTCGACAGGGGGAGGAGCATAGCTATTGCGTGGCGTGGAACCATACACCGCCAGAGGTGCAACTTAGATGGGCAAACCATTTGGTTTCCCGGTCATTTTAAATGAGAGGGCGCTGCGGCCGGGAAGCGAGTTCGCAAACTGTGTATGGAGCACTCCTTTAAGCGCCATTGTAGTATTATGTTGATGATCTCTCTGTGAGCTTTGATTTTGATTTGGATACAACTGGGACTACTTCGCGCACATTGCTTACGACTGGCTTGCCATCTGTGCTGAATTTATCAGCATACAACATCCTGGGTGCTCGCAATTCCCTGGGGCCATGCCTGGTGCATTCCAGCTACCGTCACCCATCACCTTGGCCGAGGATGCTGTGTCATGTGTTGGGGCAGAAAGGCCAATTTATGAAAGACATTCCTCCACACTACAGACACGATAATCTCACTGTTGCAAAAAATGAAAATTTCAAATTTTACTGGAACCACAGTACAATTACTGATAAATAACTCTGATGTAACCACCCTGACATAATAAGTATCAATAATACTAAGCACGTTATCTTTCTCTTAGACAACGCTATTTGCAGCACTAGTAATCTGCAAACCACCTACAAGAAGAATACAGGCCAGATATACACTCCTGGAAATTGAAATAAGAACACCGTGAATTCATTGTCCCAGGAAGGGGAAACTTTATTGACACATTCCTGGGGTCAGATACATCACATGATCACACTGACAGAACCATAGGCACATAGACACAGGCAACAGAGCATGCACAATGTCGGCACTAGTACAGTGTATATCCACCTTTCGCAGCAATGCAGGCTGCTATTCTCCCATGGAGACGATCGTAGAGATGCTGGATGTAGTCCTGTGGAACGGCTTGCCATGCCATTTCCACCTGGCGCCTCAGTTGGACCAGCGTTCGTGCTGGACTTGCAGACCGCGTGCGACGACGCTTCATCCAGTCCCAAACATGCTCAATGGGGGACAGATCCGGAGATCTTGCTGGCCAGGGTAGTTGACTTATACCTTCTAGAGCACGTTGTGTGGCACGGGATACATGCGGACGTGCATTGTCCTGTTGGAACAGCAAGTTCCCTTGCCGGTCTAGGAATGGTAGAACGATGGGTTCGATGACGGTTTGGATGTACCGTGCACTATTCAGTGTCCCCTCGACGATCACCAGAGGTGTACGGCCAGTGTAAGAGATCGCTCCCCATACCATGATGCCGGGTGTTGGCCCTGTGTGCCTCGGTCGTATGCAGTCCTGATTGTGGCGCTCACGTGCACGGCGCCAAACACGCATACGACCATCATTGGCACCAAGGCAGAAGCGACTCTCATCGCTGAAGACGACACGTCTCCATTCGTCCCTCCATTCACGCCTGTCGCGACACCACTGGAGGCGGGCTGCACGATGTTGGGGCGTGAGCGGAAGACGGCCTAACGGTGTGCGGGACCGTAGCCCAGCTTCATGGAGACGGTTGCGAATGGTCCTCGCCGATACCCCAGGAGCAACAGTGTCCCTAATTTGCTGGGAAGTGGCGGTGCGGTCCCCTACGGCACTGCGTAGGATCCTACGGTCTTGGCGTGCATCCGTGCGTCGCTGCGGTCCGGTCCCAGGTCGACGGGCACGTGCACCTTCCGCCGATCACTGGCGACAACATCGATGTACTGTGGAGACCTCACGCCCCACGTGTTGAGCAATTCGGCGGTACGTCCACCCGGCCTCCCGCATGCCCACTATACGCCCTCGCTCAAAGTCCGTCAACTGCACATACGGTTCACGTCCACGCTGTCGCGGCATGCTACCAGTGTTAAAGACTGCGATGGAGCTCCGTATGCCACGGCAAACTGGCTGACACTGACGGCGGCGGTGCACAAATGCTGCGCAGCTAGCGCCATTCGACGGCCAACACCGCGGTTCCTGGTGTGTCCGCTGTGCCGTGCGTGTGATCATTGCTTGTACAGCCCTCTCGCAGTGTCCGGAGCAAGTATGGTGGGTCTGACACACCGGTGTCAATGTGTTCTTTTTTCCATTTCCAGGAGTGTACAAATGTGTGGGATGAGGTGAAAGCTAAGTTAAGACAGACGTCTGTACCTATTGCCCCTGTGGTAATGTGTTATATAAAAACCAGGAGCCTACAGGACCTAATAATGCATCCTTTGCTCAATTGGCAACACCCTATGTGCAGATGAGTTGGGTTGCCTTTCTTAAGGTGCATGAAGTATTTTCCGGGCTAGTTTTATTTCACCCACCTCGTATACTGATTCACGCTAATGTGCAACTCATTACTGGATGCCTCTGTTCTGTACGCTGTGTTTTTGGATGCGTATTCACGGTGTGAATCGTGAGCTGGTTTATATCGCGCCCGCTTTTTTCAAACCCACATAAAGTTTATTTCTATCATCGTTTATACAAATGCGCATCTCACTCTTTATTTCCAACAACGTCATCTGTGTAACTGCGTTCGAACAGGCCTCGGAAGGCCCAATGGTACTTGTGTCACCACAATTCGAAAGGTACAGTCGTGATCAAAAGTATCCGAAGGACCTGAATTGCATTTCGCCTGATTCGCGTACAACCCTCATAACGCAGCTGTCTTGCAGGTCCTCTAATCGCTACTCGGTACAGTCGTTTGACTGTTGAAAATGGTTCCAACAAATCACCACTATAAAACACTGCTCTGTATCACAATAAATCAAGATGTAAAGTAATATCACGATACTACAAATATCAGGGAACACCTTATCACAAATAAGACTGTCCTTAAGGCTTGTAAGCTCATATTTATTACAATAAATGACATACCTGAAATGATACCTCTTTCATTATTACATCAGATATGTAATGCACGTAGTAAGTTCGTCGTAATCATGATTTCCTCTTCAAATTAACATACTGTACTTATTATTTAACACAAAATGACATTAAAAATTTAAGTTATTCACGAGCTGCTAGTTGAGAATATGTATGAACTTCAAATGACACGACGAACCGTCTCGTTCTGCATATGGATTCAAACCCAGGCCATGCACACTAAGCAAAGATTTCGTGACTGGTGGAAACTAACAGTCTTTCCTGACTAGACATACAGAGAGTGATGTACCTCGATTTTAGAGAGTATCAGTTAGGAAATATCAACTTTAAATTACATAACGTAAACAGTTTTAAAGGAAGCGAATTCCTACCCAGCATGCATCTGTTAACGAACTACGAGAGATGTTACATATTGCTTCTTCACAAGTTGTTGTTGTTGTTGTTGTCTTCAGTCCTGAGACTGGTTTGATGCAGCTCTCCATGCTACTCTATCCTGTGCAAGCTTCTTCATCTCCCAATACCTACTGCAACCTACATCCTTCTGAATCTGCTTAGTGTATTCATCTCTTGGTCTCCCTCTAAGATTTTTACCCTCCACGCTGCCCTCCAATGATAAATTTGTGATCCCTTGATGCCTCAAAACAAGTCCTACCAACCGATCCCTTCTTCTAGTCAAGTTGTGCCACAAACTTCTCTTCTCCCCAATCCTATTCAATACCTTCTCATTAGTTACGTGATCTATCCACCTTATCTTCAGCATTCTTCTGTAGCACCACATTTCGAAAGCTTCTATTCTCTTCTTGTCCAAACTAGTTATCGTCCATGTTTCACTTCCATACATGGCTACACTCCAAACAAATACTTTCAGAAACGACTTCCTGATACATAAATCTATATTCGATGTTAACAAATTTCTCTTCTTCAGAAACGCTTTCCTTGCCATTGCCAGTCAACATTTTATATCCTCTCTACTTCGACCATCATCAGTTATTTTACTTCCTAAATAGCAAAACTCCTTTACTACTTTTAGTGTCTCATTTCCTAATCTAATTCCCTCAGCATCACTCGATTTAATTTGACTACATTCCATTATCCTCGTTTTGCTTTTGTTGATGTTCATCTTATATCCTCCTTTCAAGACACTGTCCATTTCGTTCAACTGCTCTTCCAAGTCCTTTGCCGTCTCTGTCAGAATTACAATGTCATCGGCGAACCTCAAAGTTTTTACTTCTTCTCCATGAATTTTAATACCTACTCCGAGTTTTTCTTTTGTTTCCTTTACTGCTTGCTCAATATACAGATTGAATAACATCGGGGAGAGGCTACAACCCTGTCTCACTCCTTTCCCAACCACTGCTTCCCTTTCATGCCCCTCGACTCTAATAACTGCCATCTGGTTTCTGTACAAATTGTAAATAGCCTTTCGCTCCCTGTATTTTACCCCTGCCACCTTCAGAATTTGAAAGAGAGTATTCCAGTCAACATTGTCAAAAGCTTTCTCTAAGTCTACAAATGCTAGAAACGTGGGTTTGCCTTTTCTTAATCTTTCTTCTAAGATAAGTCGTAAGGTCAGTATTGCCTCACGTGTTCCAACATTTCTACGGAATCAACTGTGAAATATCGGATTTTCTCGGCAGTAGCAAGAAGTTTTAACTGAAATGACGAGACGAAACATTAATTTTTTCCTTCCCAGGAATAATGAGAGTTGTAACATTTCAGTTATGTCATTTATTGCAATGAATGTGAGCTTACAAGCCTTAAGGACAGTCTTATCTGTGATAAGGTGTTCCCTGATATTTCTAGTATCGTGGTATTACTTTACATATTGAGTTATTGCGATACAGAGCAGTGTTTTCTAGTGGTGATTTGTTGGAACCATTTTCAGTAGTCAAACGACTGTGCCGAGGAGCGATTAGAGGACCTGCTAGACAGCTGCGTTATGTGGGTTGCATGCGAATCAGGCGAAATGCAATTCAGGTCGTTCGGATACTTTTGAGAACGACTGTACATCTGGCTGCGGATACGGAGGTGTTGAGTGGTACTTAAGTAAATAAATTAGTGAAATCAAAGTGAAGTAGAAATTAGAATATAAATTAAAAACTAGGTTTAGTTTAGAGTTACATACTGGCAAACAGCGGGCAGAACAGCAGAGCAGAAGAGACAATGACCCTGAAGTCAGCAAGTTCCACATAAGCGGGCGCTGTGGATTCAGCAGCCAGGGCATCGCCCGACCGGCTCACGTGTTTCTCAGTTGTCACAAGTGAGCAAAGGCCCTTGCCTACATTCCAAGAGCCAATGACCGACGTTAAGAAGATTTTTCGAGAAGCTTTTCAACGTGACAGACGAGGCAATGACCGTGAAGTCGTTCACATCCAGTGGACTGAAGTGAATAAATACGCTAGACGCAGTGGACCCGACAAACGAAGAGACGAAGGAAGAAGAGAAAAGTAGCAGTAGTTTTCAGTCAGTTTCGTTGCTGAAGACCGTCATGCAAGAAGAGACTACATCATACACAGACGCACCAAGTCCGCCGCTGTAACGGAATAGCAAGCAGCAGCCTCGGCGCCAGAAGTTAAAAGGTATTTGAAGTCTGATTTTTACGAACCATGGTGACTCGTGAAGACGGGAAGGAGACGGCCTCACATCAGCAGTCACCTGTGAGCTGGGATGAAGATCTGACAGCCGAAGACTGGCAAGCTGGAGACCGTTGTTCAAGTCCGGGACACTGGCCTTCCCCCGCCGCGCCGCTCCGCTGGCCGACGCACAACAAACGCGGCTGCTTAGAGAAGAGAAACACTGGGACGCCACATCCAAGGTATCACCATCCGATGCATGACTTCGCTCGCAATAATTAAACGGGCCACCTCGCGCTGCGTGTCTCCAGTCAGCTGGGCGAGACGGCGACACGAGATACACACTGCCACGCGTAATCAGACGCCGGCGCTGCCGCAGAAGAAGGCTTCGCAAATAACACAGCTGCCGTTCTCCGAGCCAGAACATCGAGTAAGAAAACAGTTGTCCGAAACTTGCAATAAAAGTTAAGAGAGAAAAATTAATTTATCTAATAGTTTCACCTTGACATAATGCTTTAGAATGCTCATCCTGACAATTGGCTAGCATCGAAAGAGAAAACCCAGTTACATTTAGTATCAGACGTGTTACAGAGGGGCATTTGGTCGGCACATCGCTCTACCGGCCGTTGTCAGCTGTTGTGACCTCAGCCGCTACTTCCCGATCAGGAAGCCCCTGAACTGACTTCACAAGGCCTGAGTGCAGCGCTCGACAGATCAGGATGGTCTCCCATCCAAATTGTACGCAAGCCCAACAGCGCTTGACTTCGGTGATCTGATGGGAACCGGTATTAGCTCCTTGGCTAGACCGTTCGCCTAACAACGTCATTAGTGGCCTACAATTACATTTTAACGGGAAATATCTGTATTGGTAATCCACTGCACATGTATGGCAGATTTTTACGTTAGTAACGGTGCGCCTGCATTGTTAGTTTGCGAGGAGATATAGTTTCGTACGTAATTTTGTATGAGTTTCCTTCACTTGCACCAGCACTTGAGGACCAAACAATTCGAGTATTGGTCGTCAGTATTTGCCCACCACCAAATCCCAAGAAGAGCGTCACGTTTCATCACGAGCTCATTTAGTAAGCCTGAGAACTTTACGTAGCTGCTCATCAAACTCCAGTGGCAGACGCTACAAAAGAGGCAATGTGCACCACGGCCGGCCGGTGTGGCCGAGCGGTTCTAGGCGCTACAGCCCGGAACCGCGCGACCGCTACGGTCGCAGGTTCGAATCCTGCCTCGGGCAGGGATGTGTGTGATGTCCTTAGGTTAGTTAGGTTTAAGTAGTTCAAAGGGGACTGATGACCTCTGAAGTTAAGTCCCATAGTGCTCAGAGCCATTTGAACCATTTTGTGCATTACGGAGAGGCTTACAGTTAACGTTCCGAGAGTGTAAGTTTTTCTGGCAAGAGCAAGAAAAGCGTTTCTGGAGAAGAAAGAATTGTTAAAGTCGAATATAGTTCTGCAGTCTTAGAAAGCCTTTTCTGAAGGAATTTGAAGTGCAATCTTGCATTGAAATGAAACGTGGAAAATAAGCAGTTCAGACAAGAAGAGATTATAAGCTATTGAACTGTGGTTGTCCAATCTACATCAGCGTGGATACTCTCCAAACCTAAGGGGCTGACAGAGGGTTCATCGAACAATCTTCACAAAAATTCTCTATTACTCCACTCTCGAACACTGCGCGGAGAAAACGACACCTGTATCTTTCCGTGCAAGCTCTAATTTCCCTTATTTTATTATGATGATCATCTTTCCGCATGTAGGTTGGCGTCAACAAAATATTTTCGCATTCGGTGGGAAAATCTGTTGACTGAAATTTCGTGAGAAGATTCTGGCTCAGCGAAAAACAACACCTATGCTTAAAGATGTCCACCCCAAATCCCGTATCATGTCAGTGACACTTTCTCCCCTATTTCGCGATAGGGGGATCCTCTTCTTTGAACTTTCTCGGTGTACTCCGTTAATCCTATCTGGGAAGGATCCCACACAGTGCAGCAGTACTCCAAAAGAGGACAGAGAATCGTAGTGTAGGCAGTCTCGTTAGCAGATCTGTTACATTTTTTAAGTGTTCTGACAATAAAACACAGTCTTTGGTTAGCATTCCCACAGCATTTTCTATGTGTTCGATCCAATTTAAATTGTTCGTAACTATAATTTATAGGTATTTAGTTGAATTTACGGTTTTTATATTTGATTGATTTATAGCGTAACCGAAGTTTAACGGATTCCTTTTAGCACCCATGTGGATGACCTCACAATTTTCATTATTTAGAGTCAGCTGCCAATTTTCGCACCATACCTGGTGATCAAAAAGTCAGTATTAATTTGAAAACTTAATAAACCACGGAATAATGTAGATAGAGAGGTAAACATTGACACACATGCTTGGAATGACATGGGGTTCTATTAGAACCAAAAAAAGAGAAAAAACTAAGTTCACAAAATGTCCGACAGATGGCGCTTGACAGCAAAACGTCAGTAACTGCTGCCGTGACGGGAGAGAGGTACGCCGATATGTTACAGAATCGCATCGTCCCCAGCCTGGCTGATAAAACACCTGCTGGAACGTACGATGTTTATGCAGGATGGCGCTCCACCCCATGTTGCTAGACGCGTGAAAGATCTCTTGCGCGCGTCGTTTGGTGATGATCGTGTGCTCAGCCGCCACTTTCTCCATGCTTTGCTCCCAGGTGCCCAGACCTCAGTTCGTGCGGTTATTGGCTTTGGGGTTACCTGAAGTCGCAAGTGTATCGTGATCAAACGACATCTCTAGGGATGCTGAAAGACAATATCCGACGCCACTGCCTCACCATAACTCCGGACATGCTTTACAGTGATGTTCACAACATTATTCCTCGACTACAGCTATTGTTGAGGAATGATGGTGGACATATTGAGTATTTCCTGTAAAGAACATCATCTTTGCTTTGTCTTACTTTCTTATGCTAATTATTGCTATTCTGATCAAATGCTGCTCCATCTGTCGGACATTTTTTGAAATTTTGTGTTTTTTTGGTCCTCATAAAACCCCATGTCTTTCCAAGCATGTGTGTCAATTTGTACCTCTATATCTACATTATTCCGTGATTTATTCAGTTTTCAAATTTATACTGACTTTTTGATCACCCGGTACATGTATCTTTTCTAAATCGTTATGCCATTTGTTTTGATCTTCTGATGATTTTACTAGCCTATAAATGACAGCATTATCTGTAAACAATCTGAGACGGCCGTCTCCTAAATCGTTTATATACAGGGTGGGTCACCTAACGTTACCGCTGGATATACTTCGTAAACCACGTCAAATACTGACGAACCGATTCCACAGACCGAACGTGAGGAGAGGAGCTAGTGCAATTGTTTAATACAAACCATACAAAAATGCGCGGAAGTATGTTTTTTAACACAAACCTACGTTTTTTAAAATGGAACCACGTTAGTTTTGTTAGTACATCTGTACATATAAACAAATACGTAATCAGTGCCGTTTGTTGCATTGTAAAATGTTAATTACATCCGGAGATATTGTAAGCTAAAGTTGACGCTTGAAACCTCCGACGTTCAGTTGCGTGTTGTAACAAACACGGGCCACGGTCGGCGAGCAGTGTCATGCGCATACTGCATCGTCACCGCTTTCACCCGTTTCATGTGTCTCTACATCAGCAATTACATGGTGATGACTTTAATCATCGAGTGCAATTCTGTCAATGGGCATTAACAGAGAATGCGTTGCAGTTCTATCTGTTTACCGATGAGGCGGGTTTCACAAACCACGGGGCAGTGAATCCACGGAACATGCATTACTGGCCCGTGGACAATCCTTGCTGGCTCAGACAGGTAGAGCGACAGCGACCATGGACTGTAAATGTATGGTGCGGAATCATTGGCGACCACCTCATTGGTCCTCACTTCATTGCAGGGGCCCAAACAGCTGCAACATACATCGCATTTCTACAGAATGATCTGCCAACGTTGCTGGAAAATGTCCCACTGGAAACGCGTCTACGTATGTGGTATCAGCATGATGGTACACCTACACATTCCGCAGTTAACACTAGGCTGACCCTTGACAGAATGTTCGACGGGCATTTCATAGGACGTGGAGGACGCATAAATTGGCCAGCCCGTTCTCCTGATCTTACATCTCTGGACTTCTTTCTGTGGGGTAGGTTAAAGGAGAATGTGTACCGTGATGTACCTACAACCCCGGAGGATATGAAACAACGTATTGTGGCAGCCTGTGGCGACATTACACCAGATGTACTGCGGCGTGTACGACATTCATTACGCCAGAGATTGCAATTGTGCGCAGCAAATAACGGCAATCACATTGAACATCTATTGGCCTGACATGTCGGGACACACTCTATTCCACTCCGTAATTGAAAACGGAAACCACGTGTGTACGTGTACCTCACCCCTCATGGTAATGTACATGTGCGTCAGTGAAAAAGGCCAATAAAAAGGTGTTAGCATGCGGACGTAATGTGCTGTTCCAGTCTCTTCTGTACCTAAGGTCCATCACCGTCCCCTTTGGATCCCTAGGTAATTCGGTGCTCTCCGATACACACGATCGAACAGCGGAGGAGTGGTACTCAAGCGTCAACTTTAGGTTACAATATCTCCGGATGTAATTAACATTTTACAATGCAACAAACGGCACTGATTACGTATTTGTTTATATGTTCAGATGTGCTAACAAAACTAACGGGGTTCCATTTTAAAAAAAAACGTAGGTTTGTGTTAAAAAACATACTTCCGCGCATTTTTTATGGTTTGTATTAACCAATTACACTAGCCCCTCTCCTCGCGTTCGGTCTGTGGAATCAATTCGTCAGTATTTGATGTGGTTTACGAAATATATCCAGCGGTAATGTTAGGTGACTCACCCTGTATATGAGGCACACCAGAGGGCCTATAACACTACTATAGGGAACGCCAGAAATCATTTCTGTTGCACTCGATGACTTTCCGTCATTTACTACGAAATGTGACCTGTCTGACGGGAAATCACCAATCTAGTCACATAATTGAGACGATATTCCATAAGGACGCTATTTCACTACAAGTCGCTTGTGTGGTACAGTGTCAAAAGTTTTCTGGAAATTTAGAAATACGGAATCAATTTGAAAACCCTTGTCAATAGCACTCAATACTTCGTGTATGTAAAGAGCTAGTTGTGTTTCACAAGAACGATGTTTTCTAAATCTGCGTTGATTGTGTGTCGCCGGCCACTGTGGCGGAGCGGTTCTAGGCGCTTCAGTCTGGAACCGCGAGACCACTACGGTCGCAGGTTCGAATCCTGCCTCAGGCATGGATGTGTGTTATGTCCTTAGGTAGTTCTAAGTTCTAGGGGGCTGATAACCTCAGATGTTAAGTCCCATAGTGCTCAGGGCCATTTGAACCTTTTTTTTATTGTGTGTTAATATACCATTCTCTTCGAGGTAATTCAGAACGTCTGAACACAATACATGTTCCAAAATCCCGCTGCATATCGACGTTAATAGTATGGATCCCTAATTTAGTGGATTACAACTACTAACTTTCTTGAATATTGCTGTGACCTGTGCAATTTTCCACTCTTTGGGTACGTTTCTTTTGTCGAGCAAGCGGTTGTATATGATTGTTAAGTATGGAGCTATACTCTAAAAGTAGCCTAATTGGCTTTACAGTCTGAACTGGAAGATTTGCTTTTATTAAGTGATTTAAGTTGCTTCACTACCCCGAGGATATCTACTTCTGAGTTGCTCATGTTGGCAACTGTTCTTGATTCGGATTATGGAATATTTACTTCGTCTTCTTTGGCGAAGGAATTTCGAAAGGCTGTGTTTAGTAACTCTGCTTTGGCAGCACTGTTGTCAATAGTACTTCCAAGTAGTAGAGTAAGGTATGTTGTGGCCCATTTTGTTAGTGCGTGTTGCCTACATCAGGGGCAGGTATGCACTCAGGGGCAAACCTATTGTTGTCCTTTGGTTGACAGGTAGTTAACCTATTGTTCTCCCTTGATTGACACGTCCTTAACATATTGTTGTGCTAAAACGATCCTTCCTTTTCATTGACAGGCACTTAACCTATTGTTCCCCATCCTCCTCCCCCCCCCCCCAACCCCCCTTCAGGGGAGTGCCCCTCACTGCTACAGGTACACTTTCAGGCCTGAGTTATTGGAATAGCAACTCTCACTCTTATCAGTTTAATTGACTACTTAATCAAATTGGTCAATTAATCAACGTAACACCCCCCCCCTCCCACATAAAATGGCGAGAAGTTCAAATTCCACCAGGACAATGCAACACATTACATCTACCTTCACTAACCTAAGAAAATGGTAGAAAAATTAGCCAATTCGGCTAACTCCACTAACCTAAGTCATCCAACCGCCACCTCCTCCTAGGAACCGGCGGGAAAACGAGGCAGCCTGTGCTGGATAGGATGGATGTAAGTTTTCATTTTCAGTCTTCATTTAAACAATTTGAGGCAGTACCACCATCAAGTGTGTTCACCACTAGGTCTGAAGTCCAACTTAATTGATACACATTGTAAATCACGCATTGGACAAGTATGTGCTGAAAAAGTGGGTTACGGATGGAAAAGACCCACCGTAGTTTAACAGCGCAATTCGGAGAATGCTCAGGAAGCATAGGCAGTTGCACTCGCGGTACAAGAAAGATCGGGAGAATAAGGACAGGCAAAAGTTAGTAGAGATTCGTGCTCCTTTAAAAAGAGCGATGCGCGAAGCATTTAACCACTACTACCGTCATACCTTAGCAAAAGATCTTGTTGAAAACCCAAGGAAATTCCGGTCTTACGTAAAATCGGTAAGCGGATCGAAGACTTCCATCAAGTCACTCACTGATTAGCCTGGCCTGGCAAAGGAAGACAGCAAAACGAAAGCTGAAATTTTAAATTTAACATTTCAGAAACCTTCCATGCAGGAGGATCGTACAAACATATCGCCGTTTGAGTCTTGTACAGAATCCTGTGTGGAGGACATAGTGATAGACATCCCTGGGGTTGTGAAGCAGCTCATTGGGTTGAAAATTAATAAATCGCCAGGTCCTGATGGGATTCCAATTCGGTTTTACAGAGAGTACTCTACTGCATTGGCTCCTTACTTAGCTTGCATTTATCGCGAATCTCTTGCCCAACATAAAGTCCTGAGCGACTGGAAAAAAGCGTAGGTGGCACCTGTATATAAGAAGGGTAGAAGTACGGATACTCAAAACTACAGACCAATATTCTTAACATCGGTTTGTTGCAGGATTCTCGAACATATTCTCAGTTCTAATATAATGAATTTCCTTGAGACAGAGAAGTTGCTGTCCATGCATCAGCACAGCTTAAGAAAGCACCGCTCCTGCGAAACTCAACTCGCCCTTTTTTCACATGATATCTTCCTAACCATGGATGAAGGGTATCAGACGGATGCCATATTCCTTGACTTCCGGAAATCGTTTGACTCAGTGCCCCACTGCAGACTCCTAACTAATCGATCAGATGGGATTGGTTCCCAAGCATGTGAGTGGCTCGAAGACTTCTTAAGTAATAGAACCCAGTACGTTGTCCTCGGTGGTGAGTGTTCATCGGAGGTGAGGGTATCATCTGGAGTGCCCCAGGGAAGTGAGGTAGGTCCTCTGTTGTTTTCTGTCGACATAAATGATCTTTTGGATAGGGTGGATAGCAATGCGCGGCTGTTTGCTGATGATGCTGTGGTGTACGGGAAGGTGTCGTCGTTGAGTGACTGTAGGAGAATACAAGATGATGTGGACAAGATTTGTGATTGGTGTAAAGAATGGCAGCTAACTCTAAATATAGATAAATGTAAATTAATGCAGATGAATAGGAAAAAGAATCCTGTAATGTTTGAATACTCCATTAGTAGTGTAGTGCTTGACACAAAAATGGCTCAAATGGCTCTGAGCACTATGGGACTCAACATCTGAGGTCATTAGTCCCCTAGAACTTAGAACTACTTAAACCTAACTAACCTAAAGACATCACACACATCCATGCCCGAGGCAGGATTCGAGCCTCCGACCGTAGCGGTCGCGCGATTCCAAACTGCTTGACACAGTCATGTCGATTAAATATTTGGGCATAACATTGCAGAGCGATATGAAGTGGGACAAGCATTTAATAGCAGTTGTGAGGAAGGCGGATAGTCGTCTTCGGTTCATAGGTAGAATTTTTGGAACATGTGGTTCATCTGTAAATGAGGCCACTAACACTAATACGACCTATTCTTGAGTACTGCTCGAGCGTTTGGGATCCCTATCCGGTCGGATTGAGGGAGAACATAGAAGCAATTAAGAAGCAGGCTTGTAGATTTGTTACTGGTAGGTTTGATTATCACGCGAGTGTTACAGAAATGCTTCAGGAACTCGGGTGGGAGTCTTTAGAGGAAAGGAGACGTTCTTTTCTTGAATCACTACTGAGGAAATTTAGAGAACCAGCATTTGAGGATGACTGCAGTACAATTTTACTGCCGCCAACTTACACTTCGCGGAAAGACCACAAAGATAAGATAAGAGAGATTAGGGCTCGTACAGAGGCATATAGTCATTTTTCCCTCGTTCTGTTTGGGAGTGGAACAGGGAGAGAAGATGCTAGTTGTGGTACGAGGTACCCTCCGCCACGCACCGTATGGTGGATTGCGGAGTATGTATGTAGATGTAGATGTAGATATAGACCTAGTACACAGTACGACCGCCAGAGGACACTGTTCTCCCTCTCATGACATAATCCAAGATGGCGGTCTGGAAGGGGAAAAATGGCGGGAAAATGACCCAGCCTGTTCTGGGCTGCTGGAGAGAGGAAGGAGTGTACTTTATTTATTTCGGAACAATTTATTTAGGGATGGATTTCACATAGTATATTTATTGCACTGATACAAAACACTCACCCTGATGTGTTTGAGGTCGCAGTAAATAATCTACAGACCTGCAAACTACTCGTAAATGATGCAGTACCCTGATGTGCAGAGGCGCAAACAACTCTCGGGCAAACATGTTGCATAACTCAACGTTCAGCACTATATTCGGGGAGTCTTAACCTAATGTTTGGCCCTTTGTCGACAATTAGCCTATTCAGAATGAATTTTTCACTCTGCAGCGGAGTGTGCGCTGATATGGAACTTCCTGGCAGATTAAACCTGTGTGCCCGACCGAGACTCGAACTCGGGACCTTTGCCTTTCGCGGGCAAGTGCTCTACCATCTGAGCTACCGAAGCACGTCTCACGCCCGGTACTCACAGCTTTACTTCTGCCAGTATCTCGTCTCCTACCTTCCAAACTTTACAGAAGCTCTCCTGCGAACCTTGCAGAACTAGCACTCCAGAAAGAAAGGATACTGCGGAGACATGGCTTAGCCACAGCCTGGGGGAGGTTTCCAGAATGAGACTTTCACTCTGCAGCGGAGTGTGCGCTGATATGAAACTTCCTGGCAGATTAAAACTGTGTGCCCGACCGAGACTCGAACTCGGGACCTTTGCCTTTAGCGGGCAAGTGCTCTGCCAACTTGACACCTGAGAAATTCCTGTCGAAATATGTGTTCCCTTAGGCACCGTTTCTGGCGTGATGACACAGAGCTGCGAGTCCAGAGCTGTAGAAATCTATTCCAATGCTTCCCAGAATAGCACAGGGTGCATTGTTCCTGGCGATCCTAAAGGGACATCCAAGCTGTGTCTAGCCGTGCATGTGTGCTTACCTGCCCAGCGTAACTGACGCATTGCTGCAAAATATTGGTCCTGTTGTCAACATACACCTCGGTAGTGGTTAAACATTCTCACCATTAAAAGACTTCGTCATGTCTGTGCACACTCGCGAAACACTTTTAATCATGAAAGCATTCATAGTTGTTTGGAAAGAGAGCCCTGTCTAAGAACACACGGGAGGAAATCAGAATAATTATGCAAACAGAATTCAAAGTACTATCTTACAGAAGAGAAAAATGGCGAGAATTATTGGTATCCTACAGCTACTGGTCTGGAGATGTCCAAATGCCAAAGTGTTGGATGAGTGACAGCATCCCCACCGGAGATGGATGGTCTGCTTCAACTTGTCTTTGAACTCTCGCTTTCTCAGAACTTTCTGTAGATAACTTGCCTCCATCTTGTTTGAATCATTTAGTAGATGCTCCTACGTTCCAGCGCAAAAGATGTCTTGTGAATGAATGGAGAATATCATTGGATCTTATTAATTTACCCACCAAACTACTGATACCACCGGTGCTTTCTCTTTGCAGATGAGACTTTCAGTTGCAAAAACTATTTTGTACAGATGTTCAAATGGCTCTGAGCACTATGGGACTTAACATCTATGGCCATCAGTCCCCTAGAACTTAGAACTACTTAAACCTAACTAACCTAAGGACAGCACACAACACCCAGTCATCAGGAGGCGGAGAAAATCCCTGACCCCGCCGGGAATCGAATCCGGGAACCTGGGCGTGGGAAGCGAGAACGCTATCGCACGACCACGAGCTGCAGACTATTTTGTACAGATTACCATGTTACAACAGCAATTAAACCCTGCAAAGTGGCCTACAGGTCGTCAAAAACGGAAAAGCTCTTACTCATTTACACTGCTCTGCCACTGAGGATGGGAGCTTGAATATTAGAGTGTAAAAGCGATCTCCAACCTGGCATGTACCGTGTCGATGTAGTAAACATACAATTCGTATCCTGCACCATACAAAATCGTCCCTCTTACATTATTCATATAGCTATCGGCTGCCAGACACTCGCACATATACAGGGAAGACAGACAGCATAAGCACATGCACTGTAGGTATACTTCTCGCTGCACTAGATATTTCCCGCAAGGTCGGGTAGTCATCTACTCCCGGTGTATGACCAGAGCGCCTTTACCAGACCGAAGTCACTCTCAGAACTGTTCTACAAATTCGGGGTTGGCTCCCCTCAGCACAAAAGCATTACTGCTTCCGGCCCTGACCTGCTTGCTTGTTTGCTTTTCTACATCCATCTCCGGACTCTGGCATTACAAGAACATATGTATTTTTCACATGGTTTGCCAGAATATTATACCATTTACACGATACTTCTTGATATTAAGCACATAGTAATATCACTCGTGCAACATAATTCCGAAGATATAGACTGCAAATTATTTCTCTAGAAACCCGAAGCTTTAGTGAGGTGGAGCATGCTGTAAACGATTGAGTAACTAGAAACTTACCCCATCTGCGAAGTCCTTTACGTGAAAACTCGAAAAAAAAAACCGAGAGGAAACTGATATTTCCACTCACGAATACCGATTTCGGTGATGTAACAGATTCTAAATCATCCCTATAATCTACAAAGTCAGCTAAGGTGTTTCTCACGTCTAGAGAACCAACAAACGTGTCTTTCACCCGTATTTCACCTGCAAGATGCACACACCACAATCGATGTTCGCTCAAATAAATAAAATACGTGAAATGTGCAGAAGCAGTCAACCGAACAATTTACACGGGAAGGAATAACGATCCAGCACAAACATACCTCTACATTCAATGTTCTCATATTTCCATGCAATCACGAAAATTATCCAACACATACTAAGTACTAGTACGATATTCGGTCGTCTAGAGGACATCACAGTTAATCCGTCTACATTCCTACACTCCAACAGGCTTCTCCAGCCTGACAGCTCCTACCGTTAACAGAAAACGTGAATCACCCCCACACAGGTCACTGGCGCTGCAGGTCGAGCACGAACATGTAGAAAGTTTATCCTAAGAAATCGGTCACATATATATTTTATCCTTGTATTTATAAATAAATGTTATGATCGCGGGCTCAGTTGGACGACAATTGACAATGAGCGAAATATCGGAAGTACACTCTGTTGACGGCTGTGGCTCTGGAAATGGAAATTTCAGTACCATTCTTATGACTTCTCATACTTTTCCCTTTGCTGTCACAGTATTCCACATCAAATCCATACCATCCTTGTGACTGCACATAGTCATTTCCTTTGCACATGTCGGAACACAAACACATACTTTAAAAGCCTGATGCTCAAGGCGAACCTATCACACATCCCCTAGTACTAAGTATCATACTTCGTCAATAACTGATTGCTGGCGATACGAAATAATACTAACCGTAAATCAACGATGGGTGAACACGTCTCATACGTTTTCTTGCGTGTGGTACCACTGTGTCTTAGAAAGAGATGCATTATCGTCTTACAGACCACCAGATGTTAAAAAACACACAAAATATATTTCCATCACAAGTGATATTGGTGCTACAGGTGCATACAAGTATCCATGTTAAAAGCTATATTGGCTTTATAAATCTATGTATGGCATTACCTGTGAATGAAGTGGTTTTTTCCAGACAAATACTGTGACACTAAATATAGACTGTGATCGCCGGAGTGTCAGACCAACAGTGCGGTTACACGTTGCTGATGTTGCAACCTCATAATAAAATTATCGAATTTAGAAAATTTATTTGCAACGCCCTCACGCCGCCGCCGCTTGATATTTCTCCAGTATTTGTAATGCATCCTGTCTTGATGCTATGTCAAATGTTTGGTGATATATCGACTGGGTTATAGGCGAAGGATCACAAACAGTAGAAGATGGTGTGCTGATTGTGGTCGTAAGAAATGTACACTGGCTTTTCAGATCTCTAGTGCTATGTTTTCGGTAGAAATGCTGTCTGGGATTTGGAATCAAGTCTTTCCGTTCAACCACATACCTGCGTTGGATCCTATAGAGAACACCTTTAATGACTACAGCTACTAGTGAATCATATTTCTGGTACTCTCGTATCTCGCAATGAGTCACCTTTCTCGAATCTATCTGGTACAGTAAAATTCCAACCGCGTTTTCGGTAGTCCCTATGTATCTTGCAACTGCTGCCATTTCTGCAGCATTGCGTATGTGATCGTGGCAATTTAAGTCAGATATGAGAAGAAGTCGGAGAAAGTTATATCTACCACCTTCTGAAACCTATGTAGAAACAGACTAAGCTGAGCTACTGCGACAGGACTGTGTTTTGACCATTCGATGGAAATGGGAGAAGGACGAGGATTTTGCTACTGCACCGTCGTGCGTCCCCAAATTGCATACAAGTACTACAGATCCGTGTCCCTCAGGGCCCATTCGCGTCTATCACTCCATCATGCTATCTTCTTTATTCTGTACCATCTAACAGAGAAAAAATACGAACTATAAGAGCTCCACTAACTTAATCCGGTAGGGAACTCGATAAAATTTTTACCACACCTCTCTCCTCCCATATATCGAAAACAACTACTGCATGAGTGCCTGCATCGGGCACATGTGACGATCCTGTTAAATATACAGGTATTCATCAACTGGACAGACCAGTTTAAAGTTTCATCAGCTGTACTGTAGGAGGATGATTGTACCCCGCAGACTATACTGTAAGTCGCAAGAGAAGCTCACTGTGACCGTATCTCATTGTTTGAAACATTGTGTTTTCTGCTGTAACACGCTTTGTACACTGCCATAGATTTTATTTTTTCGCCACGACTTCGAGATCTGTGTCAGTTTCTGAACTGACATTAACACGTTCTGATCCACTGCCTCTTGCAGAAAACTAGATGCCACATGGTGTAAATCATGTTGCTACTGCTGCTACCATAGCACACCACACACACTGGATGATTATAAATAAAAGACAGTTACATCATAAGGAAACTGGAATAGTTTGGCGGCGCTGTGGAGAGTTTCCAAACTGCAGTCCGAAGGTGAGTGATGAACTCTACATTTAAACTCATCTGTAGCTGATGGCTCTCCGTTCCATTTCGACTGACGTATGCAATCACTGTTTCAGTGCTAACCATCCCTGGAAGGTGTTTGCCCCTCCACCAACACTCTTTCTCCAACTCCAACAAGCGATGTCACTGAATCATTATGTGGTAACCAACAGCGTTACAGCCGGTTTTGTCTGCAGCGTTTGTCGAATTTTCCTCACAATTTCATAAATTCGGGCGTCCATTACTTTGATCGTACTTATGCTACCGTTCTGTAGCGTGGTATTTCTAATTCTCTCATGATGTGCAATGAACACACCAAATTGATGAAAATCGGAGATGGTCTGATTTCCATCTGTGTTGGTTTGACATGGACTGAGTCTAACGCCAGATCACTTCTATTGGCGTCGAGTCACAGGCATGTCACGGCGTTGCCGTGTATCTACCACATCAAACACCGCGTCACTTGTCACGCCACGTTGATGGGATTGGTGCCTAAGTCTGGATGCCTTGCCACATTTGGACAAAGATATTGTTATTCAATGGGTATAATACACTAACGAAAAAAATCGCAAAACCAAAAAATAATTCATGCAGAGTAATGAAATTTCGGGGATACATTTGTCTGGGTAACATATTTAAGTGACTAACATTGCAAGGTCACAGGTTAAGGTAGGCGCGACAAAGCCATGGTAAATGTGAAATGCTAGTCTATTAACAACGGTGTAGCCCTCAGAAAGTTCAATGCCAGCATGCAAACTTGCATCCATTGTGTTGTACAGCTGCCGGATGTCAGTTTGTGTCGGCCGGTGTGGGCGTGCGGTTCTAGGAGCTTCAGTCTGGAACCGCGCAACTGCTACGGTCGCAGGTTCGAATCCTGCCTCGGGCATGGATGTGTGTGATGTCCTTAGGTTAGATAGGTTTAATTAGTTCTAAGTTCTAGACGACTGAAGACCTCAGAAGTTAAGTCGCATAGTGCTCAGAGCCATTTGAACAATTTTTTTGTCAGTTTGTGGAATGGAGCTGCATTCCTGTTGCACTCGTTTGGTCAATACAGGAACGGTTAATGCTGCTTGCAGATGACACTGGAGTTGTCGTCTGATGATGTTCCATATTTGCTCCACTGGAGACAGTTCTGGTTATCGAGCAAGCCAAGGCAACGTGTCGACACTCTGTAGAGCACGCTGGATTACAAAAACGGTATGTGGGAGACCGTTATCCTGTTGGAAAACACCCTCTGCAAAGCTGTTCATGAATGACACCACAACAGGGCAAATCACCGGATTGACATACATATTTGCAGTCAGAGTGCGCGGGGTAGCCATGAGAGCGCTCCTGCTGTCAAGTGAAATCGTGCCCCAGAACGTAACTCCAGGAGCAAGTCCAGTGTGTCTGGCTCACAGACCTCCTTCTAGCACACGGCCATTACTGGGATCGAGGAAGATCAAGTTTTCATCAGAAAACACAACAGACCTCCATCCTTCGCTCCAATGAGCTCTCGCTTGACACCACTGAAGTCACAAATGGCGGTGGTTTGGGGTCAGTGGAATGCACGCTACAGGGCGCATGACTCGGAGCTGTTCTTGAAGTAACCAATTTGTAGCAGTTGGCGTGTCACTGTGGTTCAAGCTGCTGCTTAAATCGCTGGAGCAGTACGATGCGCCAGAACCATACGCTGTACGTGATCGTTTTCCCTCTCGGTAGTGCAACATGGCCGTCCGCAGCCCGATCTTGAGACCGTACATTCTTGTGATCACCGTTGCCAACAAGCAAGCATGTATGGTCGCTACGTTCGCGCCAAGTCATTGTGCAATATCGCAGAAGGGTCCAGTTTCTCATAACCCTATTAGACGACCTCGTTCCGTCTCAGTAAGATGTTGATAATGTCGTCTTTATCGCCTTAAAGGCATTCTTAAAATCAACTCACCACGCCCGCTCTCGAAGGTATTTGAAGCAAACCTGATTTGCATACTAATACTGGCGCTACTAGCGGCATTCTTATACGATTAGTGCGAAATCTTCGACCATAGATACTAGTAGACTGGCCTAGCTGTGCAGAAGCTACAGGGCTAGTGTGGCTCCAACATGAACCACGTGACTGTTGGCAAAACGTCGCGGGATTTCAAATCAGCGGTCTGCCATCCTATGTTTGTATCGTATTTTCTCAACGTTTCTCAATTGACTGCCAAACGCTTCCAACAAAAATTACTTTTTTATTTGCAAAAAATTATGCCAGAACTACATTTGACCTGGATTTGTTTATAGTACCATTTATAAAATCTAACAAATACATCGAACGCCACTCTGGTGTGCAGAAGGACGAAATTACTATAAACTATCAATTAAAGTAAAATGTCTTTAAAATTCTAAAAGAAAATGGGATACGGGAACTATAGGTTCCAAAATTGTCGACTTTAAGAGCAGGTCCATTTTAGAGTATCAATTTTAGGTGCACTTCAAAGGTTCAGTTCCCACTATTTTTACAAAAGTTTAAACTATCAGTTTAAAAAAATGATATTTTAGGTGAAAGGTGAGACTTTGAAGGGTTTCCGTTTCGGGGCCTGTATCCAAAGCTGCCTTCGGTTTTTTTCATCCTTAGGGAACCTATGAGTAGGAACGAGAAACAGTTATACTTACTTCTGTAACCGAATTATCACAGATACTTTCCAAAATGTAATATGAGTCTGACTTTACAGGCATCACTTTCAACACTTTAATGTAGGTGATATTCTATTTCAAGTGTAAAAAACATATAAAAGTCACTTCAGCAGATTTCAATAAACGCATCTGCACTATCATAGCAACACTTACACGTGAAATGTAATGCCATTTCCCCCGACAAAAGGCTGAGCACAGCCATAAGCGCAACACGAAACAACCATGTTTTGCCAACATTCACATGACTTCAGCCCAGAGATGTTGGAGCCACGAAAATGACGCCTGGGCCAGTCTATTATATTTATGGTCGAAGTGCGAAATTTGAACAGATATCATCTTTCAAATATAGAAACTCGCCTACCATCTTTCTTTTATGTCGCACAACTCCTTCTCGGTGTCTCGATTTTTCTCCGTCAGTGTATCTATTTCATTGCATCATGATGTAAGTTAAATGTATTTATTAGAGTTAGTTCGTTTAAAAAGAGCTTCCCCGTGTGTATCTCACCATAAAGTTCGGAATATTGTTGAATTCCCATCTCTATACAGTATTCCGCTGTGTCAAAGAACTCATTCGCTTTCTAATAGATCCAGTTTTATTTTCAGCTTTTCGTCCATGTTGCGGAGAGGTAATATGTTGCAAGGGGCTTACTCAAGCACAGAGCGTTTATGGAAACCGGAGCAGCTGCAGAGGCAGAGCCGTGCTTCACAAGGGCACCCAACTCCGAGCGTAATTTATCTGCTGCTTTCGCCACATGTTCTCCCCCAGGACGGTGCTGGCCGATTTCGCCAGAGGCAATCAGACGTGCGGGGAAAAGTTCACAGCACATGGGAGGTCTATTTTTAACTCACCACACGTCGACTGACACCTACCGGGATATGTTTACGAAATCACTGTTTTATCAACTTTCCCAAAATTCCTATTACCGTGGCTTAACTCCTACGGAATTTCTAAAATCAGCGGAAGTGGCAACCGAACGAGTATTCAAGTTATTGTGTACATTCTGTGAGACTAGGGACATACCATCGGCTTTGCAGAGGAATGTCGTCCTCACAATTCTCCGTTAGCAAAGGCAGATACATGCGAGGACTATAGCACAATCAGCTCAGATATCCAAGTCGCTGTCAATAACATACAGCTAAATAGAAAGGCAAACTCAAGATCCGTTAGATGACGATCAGTTTTGTCTCTAAATGACGTAATGTCACTGAAAAAGTCCGCGATCGTTATCACTAACCACTACAACTGTCCGTCTTGATCCATATTAATATTTTAATTCTTAAAAATGTACACCTTAACGCGTTTCTGCCACAACCATCATTACACTCTTTCATATAACAGAAAAATGAGAAGTAATTTCTACATTAATAACAATAACACATTTATAGAGGAAACGATGACATATCGCAATTCAACCTTGATACACCGTATCTCCTCAATTCACATGTACACGTATACCATGACGAGCGCTCTGTAGAAAGGCAGCCTACCTTAAATAACAATCTGTGGCTGTTAACGATCAGTTTAGCGTTAGGAAAGGTAAAGGCACCACAGAGGCAGTTCTGACCTTGCGCTTGAGGATGGAGACAAGATTTGAGAAAAGTCGAGACACCTTCACAGGATGATGATGATGTTTTGGTTTTTAGGGCACTCGTCTGCGCGATTATCAGCGCCCGTACAAATTCCCAACCTTTGCTCAGTCCAGACTCGCCATTTTTATGAATGATGATGAAATGACGAGGAAAACATAAATACCCCATCATCTCGAGGCAGGTGAAAACAGCTGAACCCGCTGGTAATGGAAACCAGGATCCTGTGCTCGAGAAGCGAGAACGCGACCGCGAGACCACGAGCTGCGGACGTCTTCATAGCATTCGCCGAGCTAAAAATTATATTCGAAAACTTAAAACAGTGCTACATTTTTTAAATACTCAGAAAAATAGGTAAGAGGTATAGGAAGAGAAGGGTAATATACAACGTCAATTCAACCCATAGAGAACAATAAGAATGGGAAGCCAATAGAAGACTGCTCAGATTAAAAAGGGCGTAAGGAAAGGATGCAGTCTTTTTCTACTGCTGTTCAACCTATACTTCCATGAGTCAATGACGGAAATAAAAGAGAGGTGGGATTAAAATTTAGTGTAAAAGGAAATCAGTAATAAAATTCGCTTAAGGCATTGCCAATATCAGTGAAAGTGAGGAAGAATTACAGGTCTTGTTGAATGAAATTAAAAGTCTAATGAGCATTCACTATGGATTGAGAGTAAACTTGTTCAAATGTGTGTGAAATCTTATGGGACTTAACTGCTAAGGTGATCAGTCCCTAAGCTTACACACTACTTAACCTAAATTATCCTAAGGACAAACACAGACACCCATGCCCGAAGGAGGACTCGAACCTCCGCCGGGACCAGTCGCACAGTCCATGATTGCAGCGCCCGTCCGCTCGGCTAATCCCGCGCGGCGAGAGTAAACTGAGGTTAGTAATGCGAAGTGGCTGAAATGAGAGTAGCAGTATACTTAACATTGAAAGTGGTGCAAAAGACTTTTATTTAATTTCTTCCCCAAAATAATTTCAGCGAAAATTTCGCCACAATCATTGGTTTTTTAAATTCTTTTTACATCTGAGTCATTGCATGGTTTCCATATTTCTTGCCGTTTTTTCAGCATATTTTCCATGTCTGTCGCCGTTTCTTCAGGCATACTACATGTCATGTTCGTTGGTCGGCATGGAGTTGCCCTAAAACACAGGAAAACATAATTTAAGACTTTGGCAGTAATTCAAAATATGATGTCATTTCGCAAAACCCCGTCTTGTTTTGCATCAAGACTTACCGATAATCCCGTATTGTGTTACGCAAACGCGGACCAACTGAAGAGTGTTCAAGTTAAAAAGATTGAATAAATTCCGCTACCTTGAAAATTAAGGCATGACGGGGAAATCAATGACGATCTATAAGAAAAGCACTAGAACGGCAAAATATGGCATTCCTCGCTGAAGGAGGTCTACTGGTATCAAACATACACCTTAATTTGAGGCAGAAATTTCTGATGAATTTCCGGAGCACATCGCTGTATGAAAATGTATAAGGGGCTGTGGGAAATAAAGAAAAATGAAAATCAAATCATTTCAGATGTGGTGCTACAGAAGTGTGCTGAAAAGTAAGTTGGCTGCTAACTTGTAAGTTTCGCAGGAGAGCTTCTATGACGTTTGGAACATAGGACATAACGTACCGGTGGAAGTACAGCTGTGAGGACGGGTTGCGAATCGTGATTGTGTAGCTCAGTCAGTGGAGCACTTACCTGGAAAAGGCGAAGTTCCCGATTTCAAGTCTCGGTCCGGCACACAGTTTTAACCTGCTAGGGAATTTCATATCGTTGCACTCATCGCTGAAGAGTGAAAATTTCAACAATATGAAATTCCCTAGCAGATTAAAACTGTGTGCCGGACCGAGACTTGAAACCGGGAACTTCGCCTTTTCCAGGTAAGTGCTCCACTGACTGAGCTACCCTACGCTCTACCAATATTTTTTTTATCTGCTATCATAACGAATTTCTTCTTCTTACATCGGTCCCTTTCTGTTCTTATGGTCGTCGGTTTCTGATATGGACATACTATTACAATTTAAAATTGTGTGTTTATGTAAATACTGAAGTTATGCAGAAAATAAATTCTCCTTCTTGATTAAAGAAAAAAATAGATAGGTAAACGAAAACAATACACGGAAAGGGAAATCAATGACTTCTTCAGTCTCGAAATAATCATTACTTAGTAAGGTATTTATTGTAAAAAACTTACAAGTACCTTTGATACGTGGCTTTGTGATTTTTAAATTCTTTTTTTCCTCTACCTCTCCCTTCTTAAAAAATTACTGCAATACCACGTCACTTTCACTTATGATGTAATGAACAAAGTTTCCTATCGGCCGTAGTACGGCATTTTGTTTTGCTGGTGGACGGTGTCTCTTCTCTGGGGTTAAAATGTCCGTTAACTGTATGTGCCTGTGATCTAATCTACTCATTAAAGCAAGTTTAATTTTTGTCTTCAGGTCTTTATGATTACGTCTGATGCACAGAAATCTGTGTTCTAGATTGTCCAGTTCTTCACAGTAAGAACAGTTAACAGTTCCACCTAGGTTAATTGAGTAAAGCTTTTCATTTGGTTCTATTGCTTCATTCATTACTAGATACTACGTTGACTGCGCTTGAAGAGTTAAATGTTCATTGAGTATGTTTGCCCACATTGCTGCCCAGTTTCTGTCGGTATGTTTTCACCCTGTTCAGTTCGGATTTATAGAGCTTATCTGTATTCACACCTTCTGCTTTTATTGAAGTTTTGTGTCTTATCCGGTCCAGTATCTAACAGTATTCTGTGTCATATAGCCTAACTCAGCCCAAAACGTGACTACTGTGATTGAGATATAGTCACTGATGAACTCAGGCTTTGTCGTAGCACCTGTTCCCAAATTACAACTATTAAACCATTCGGCAGCGCTTTTGCTTCCTTCTGCAATCTGTATGAAAGTAAGACATAAAAAAATGGCTCTGAGCACTATGGGACTTAACATCTATGGTCATCAGTCCCCTAGAACTTAGAACTACTTAAACCTAACTAACCTAAGGACATCACACAACACCCAGTCATCACGAGGCAGAGAAAATCCCTGGCCCCGCCGAGTAAGACATCACATCGCCTTTTAACATCTCACAGTTCCAAACCTCCTTCACTCTGCGCTAAAACTGATGTTGACATTTTAACATTCGAGACACTATGCCGATAAATAAACCAGTCTCTTCCAGATTTCTTCCTATTTGCAATTAATTTCTAGACGCTTCAGTCGGTAACCTCGCTGCTGCTACGGTCGAAGGTTCGAATCCTGCCTCGGGCAGGGATGTGTGTGATGTCCTTAGGTTAGTTAGGTTTAAGTATTTCTAAGTCTAGGGGACTGATGACCTCAGAGGTTAAGTCCCATAGTGCTTAGAGCCTTTTTTTTGCAATTAATTTCGGTTTTGGTGTTATCTGTGCCACATGCCATACTTCAGTTAATATGTGGTTATTAACAACCTATGCTTTGGGAGTAATAAGAGGCCTCTGTCGGCATTTTCTTTAAAATTACCTCTCAAAATTCCCAACATCTTTCTTGAATTACTGGAAGCCATTTTTTAAGGGTTGGTGTACGTGTCCATACCTAGTGTATTATGGGCTTCTAGTTGTTGAAATGCATGATCGTTAGCTAATCATGTAAACTTTCCTAACATAAAAATCTTGGTCCTGTGGATTTCAGTTGAGCTCCTGACGCTGCGCTGTAATTGTCGAGTTTTTGTTCATAACTTCCGTCGGATCCTCTTGACCTTTTAGTGCTATTCCAACATCACCAACATAAACTTTACATGCAAAATCTACACCGAAGATATTTACTGGCGAAAATCTGTGTTCTGTTGCTAACAAAAGGGGATCCAGCGCTATCGCAAACGTCGTTATGGAAAATGGACATCCTTGCTTTACGGATCAGTTAATGTTTATGAAATCCATCAGCTGAACATTTGTCACATTTATCGAGCGTGGTTACCTGTACAGTGTTTACAGATTACTGAGTAAATCCTTTTGCGGTAATTACACTGTAAGTGTACTTGCGACTTATTGTCTCATACGCTTCTAAGAAGTCGACTGATAATATGGTTGCACCCGCTTTTGTTGTTGACAATGCCCATTTCAAGTTTTTATAATCATTTAAAGCCTGTACTGGAGTCTTGCCTAGAACAGCGCTTGTCTGTTTTTCTGATATGATTTTCTTCATTATCTCTTTCATTCCAGGCTCCTATGGGTATAGCATCAACAAGTATTCGTGGGAAAGCAGGTTCAGAAGTGGAGAAGAAGAAGAAGAAATGGTAAACTGATTCCAGACATCCCCTCTGGGATACGAGCCTCAACGGTAACGACTTAGATGAAGAAAGCGCTTCATGCAAACAACTACAGCAATCCTTTCATCGCCCACAAGTACCCGAGCAGAATTTTGGAGGGAGACTTTGGGTGAGCTACACCGAACGAAAGTCAAAAAAGAACCAGCCGGACGCTCACAGCTGTCATGGAACATGCTGGACAGTCTGAGAACTGGTCTATCACGATACGAAATCAACCTCAGGAAACGGGGCTTCAACAGTGATGACGAAATTCGCCAGTGTGAGGACGTGCGGGACCAACAACATCTGCTAGTCTGCAGGAAACTGGCGGATATATGTACTACCAGTGATCTTACTGCACCCAACAAAACAGCAGTAAAAACCTCCGAATAGTTTTCTCTCCACAGAAACTGAAGAGAATTATCTTACTCGATTTTTTATCTTCCTGTCTGAATTTATAAATTCCTGTCGTACTTATTAACCGCAACCGTCTCAGATTCTGAAAACTAGCCGAAGGAACTGAGCTACTTACGGAAAGTATTCAAGGAAAACGGCTACAACAAATACCAGATTCCGCAAGCTATCTTTCCTAAAATACGTAAGCAGAAAGACTCCGAGGAGGACTCGAAGAAGTTTGCGTTCTTGCGGTTCTGTGGCTCAATAACAGGAAAGATAAAACGGCTCCTAAAGAGGCATAAAATAGATTCGGTGTTCAGGACTACAGCAAAAATCTGACAGCTCTTGATGCCTGCCAAAGCCGACGTTGACCTCACAACGCCAGGAGTACATAAAATACCACGTGAGCGTGGACAGTTCTATATCGGACAGACTGTGCGCACCATTTAACTGCGCTGTGTAGAACGCGAGAGATGTTTTTGTCTACGGTACTCAGAGAAATCAGCGGTAGCAGAGCATGCATTAGAAAACGGTCAGCGTATTGCATTCGACGAGATATCTATTACCACAGGGACTAACAGTTTTTGGGACAGCATAATAAAAGAAGCGACCGGAATAAAATTTTGTTTTATGGGATTCAGGTCAGCACTCTGTGCAGGCCAGACCATTACAGGGATGTTATTGTCGTGTAACCAACACGCTCAATAAAGACGGCGGCCTGCAGCTAAGAACAGCGTGGCACCCGGCCATCGGGAGGTTGAAGCCGGCGCGGCGGCCGCACAACGCAAACATTACCATATATGGTGGTTAGTGTTTAACGTCCCGTCGACAACGAGGTCATTAGAGACGGAGCGCAAGCTTCCGTTAGGGAAGGATTGGGAAGGAAATCGGCCGTGCCCTTTCAAAGGAACCATCCCGGCATTTGCCTGAAACGATTTAGGGAAATCACGGAAAACCTAAATCAGGATGGCCGGAGACGGAATTGAACCGTCGTCCTCCCGAATGCGAGTGCAGTGTGCTAACCACTGCGCCTCCTCGCTCGGTCCCATATATGGTGCCGGAGCGGGTACCAGTGACGTCACGGAAGGCAGCGCCGCTATATAAGGACGGCAGCAGCAACTAGAAGACAGTCATCGCTTGACAATGGCCGAGGAGTACTCGGCCGAAAGCTCGTGGATTTTAAACCACTTGACGCGGCTGGAAGCCCGAAAAACTTTCAGTGGCTACTGACATGATAATACACTAGAAATCAAACCACCCGCATTCTCAAAATATTACAGCCATTAGTCGTATGACATACTGATTGTGCATAATTCCTCTAAGCAAAACGAACTACCAAGAAGAACTAAATATGATCGTCAACATATCATTGGAAACAGCAGCGACATGGTATACAAACTATGTGACACCATTAAAATGAAAGTACAGGTGTAAAACAGCTAAATTAAAAACAGTTTAGATATACCATCAGATAACCCTAACACAAAATGCACACCCACACTAGAAACCACATCCCTCCACACAAAATGACAAACTGTGACATAACACAACCAACTCATACACAAGATTAATAAAATACTCAAAACACGTAGAATTAATACACTGACGAAAAATTGCAACACAAAAACGTCATTGCTGCAGAGTAATGAAGTTTCGGGAATACATTTCACTAGGTAACATGTTTCAATGATAACCATTGCAAGATCACAGGTTAATGTAAGCGCGCGATGAGCCATTGCAAATATGAAATGCTGGTGCATAAATAACCGGTGTACCTGCCAGAATTTTGAATGCAAGTATGCAAACGTGCATGATTTGTGTTGTACAGGTGCATGATTTCAATTCGTGGGATATAGTTCCATTCCTGTAGCACCAGGTAGGTCAATACACACACAGTTAATGCTGTTTGTGGATGACGCTGGAGTTGTCGTCCAATAGTCTCCCATGTGTGTTCGATTGGAGACAGATCTGGTGATCGAGCAGACCAAGGCGTCATGCCGACCTCCGTAAAGCACGTTGGGTTACAGCAGCGGTATGTGGACAAGCGTTACCCTGTTGGTGAACACCCCCTGGAATGCTATTCACGAATAGCATCTCAACAGGTCCAGTCACCAGACTGACGTACAAATTTGCAGTCAGTGTACGTGGGACAACCAAGAGCGTGCTCCTACTGTCATACGAAATTGCACTCCAGACCACACCTCGACGTGTAGCACGAGTGTGATGGGTCAGTTTTAGGTTCTCAACTGGCCCCCTCCTAACCAACACACGGCCATCGCTGGCACCGAGGCAGAGCCAGCTTCAGAAAACACAGGAGATCTCCACCCTACCCTCCAATGAGCTCTCGCTTGACAGCACTGATCTCACAAATGGCGGCGGTTTGGGGTCAGTGCAAAGCACACTGCAGTGCGTCTGGCTTGGGTCTGACCTTGAAGTAACCGATTTGAAACAGTTCGTTATGTCAGTGTGGTGCCAACTGCTGCTCAAATTGCTGCTGCGGACGCGGTACGAGGCGGAAGAGCCAAACACCGAACACGATGGTCTTCCATTTCGGTAGTGCCGCGTGGCAGTCCGGAACCCCGTCTTCTAGCGACCGTACATTCTCGTGACAACCGCTGTCTGCAGTCTTGTACAGAGGCTACATTTCGGCCGAGTCTTTCTGCAGTATTGCTGAAGAAACTTCCTGCTTCTCGTAGTCCTATTGTATGACCTCGTTCAAATCATTTAGGTGTTGATAATGACGTCTTTTTCGCCCTAATGGCATTCTTGACAAACATTAACTCCCCACGTCCAGTCTCAAGGACAACTAACGCTCACGACCGTTACAGCGCGTGAGTTGCATCTCTATGGTAGCGCTACTAGTCAATCTTTTGCGACTGGCGCGAAATTTGAAAAGACATCACCTACCAGATGTAGAATCACATCTACCAACTTTCATTTATTTCTAACAACTGATTTTGGTGTTGCGATATTTTTCCGTCAGTGTATATCCGTCAGGAAAAATAAAACTAGACAAAAGAAACTAAAAATTGTATCAGAAGCAAAAAAAAAATCAGAACAGTTCAAGAATATATGAATTAACCTGTAATTGGTTTATTTTTAAATACTCTGAGATGACAGCAAGAAATTTTAACATCAAGTACAAACAACGAACAAGGCCATCGAAGAGCGAATGTACACACTCCTCATATGCAGAACATCTAATAAAAGAAAATCGCTATCACAGTGGAATAAAAACAGTCATGGCAGTCTTATACCACAAAAACAAGAGAAACGGAACGTTCATTCTACAAGAAGAATTTTTCATACAGAAGGCTCTAAATAAAAATGGAAGTCTTCTCTATGACCTAAACAGCAACAGGAGACCAATATCAGTCTTACTCGCTGTTCACCATAAAATTAAAATAACACTCCCAGTGCTCGACCACCCACGCTACCTACTTTCCCCTCGCCCCCACCGCAAACACCACACTAAATTTCCCCTTTTACAGCTTCCATGGTCCCTCAGTCTGCTCTAAAGGATGTCCGGTGTGCTACGGTATAAGGTCAAGTGCTAAGAAATGTGCAGGTGGCGTGTGGCCACGTAAAAGTATGGCCGGCCGGGTGGCCGAGCGGTTCTAGGCGCTACAGTCTGGAACCGCGCGACAGCTACGGTTGCAAGTACGAATCCTGCCTCGGGCATCGATGTGTGTGATGTCCTTAGGTTAGTTAGGTTTAAGTAGTTCTAAGTTTATAGGGGACTGATGACCTCAGATGTTAACTTCCATAGTGCTCAAAGGCAACAAAAGTATGTAACCGGAGCAGACGCGGGCGAGAGATCACCCTAAAAAAGATCTGTGATGAAAATGAGGAAATCCATTGAGATAAGCGACTTTGACAAAGGCCAGATTATATTATGCAGAGCCCGTGAACGTGTATCATCAATGACACTTTATACAGCAGGAGAGGCAAAGTCACTAGCAAGAAACGTCGATAGTTCGGCCTTTTAGGTGACATGGCAGGACGACTGGTCCTAAAATACGGTTGCCTATTATCCCGGCCAACACATTCCGACAGCGCCAATGCTGATAAACAATGTGAGTTCTGCATACTATTCCACAGATGACTTTTGTGAAAGTCGAAGATACTACCCCGCGCGCAAAGGTGACCTCATCTGTCAATAGGATGGATGACGCAAACCCCGAAATCGTGGTTGCCTCTTCAAGAAACCAGTGACAAAACTGCTCCCGATGTGGAAAGTCTGTCACTGGTAAGCTCTGAGATATGGCGCGCGCCGCCATCCTGTGATCTTGTTTAGAGCGCGCCCGTAACCGATCATAGTTCACTGTTCTGGTGCAGGTGGCGCTATTACGTAGCTGGCGTGTGTTTGAGGTGGCCGGCGGAAAGCGAGAGGGTAGTCGGTTTCCGGGTATTGCACGGAACGTGAAGTTCGCTCTGCCTGACCTGCTGGTGACTAGCGCTAAGGTTGTTGTGCCTCGCAATATGAGCAGAGTGGTCTGGGGCGGAGGCGACTCGCTGCTGTGTTGGCCATGCGGTGGTGATTAATTAGAGTCGGCGTACTTATTCTGCCTGCGTGTCTGATGTGGAGGTCCGGTGGGGTCCTGTGATACTCCGGCCCGGAGACAAATAGTTGCTGAATTTTGGAGTCCTCTGCCACGTTAGGGTGTGGGCTCGGTTGGCTCGTCAGATTTTCCGCTAAAAGCTCCAGCAGCGGTTTCTGAACTTCATTCTGATGTGCAACAGTGTTGTTCGAAGTTTTTGCTGTGTGTGTGTGTGTGTGTGTGTGTGTGTGTGTGTGTGTGTGTGGCACGTTACGATGTATGTTGGTACTAATTTATTTGCTCAACTGGAGTATCTTTTGGTTATCCCGCTGAATGGGTCGTTGCCCACCCGGTCTGCTCAGCGTTACCTTTGGTGGTGGCTGTTTGTTCCTTTTGAAGGAATTCACGTAGGTGGTTCCTGTTACCTGCCCGGAGTTGCGTTCATGTATGGTATATTTGGCATTTGATGTGTTAGGTAATGTCTGCCTAAGAAAGGCGGTTTTGGACAGTATATGCATAGTGAATTGGGGGGGTGGCTCTGAGCACTATGGGACTTACCATCTCAGGTCATCAGTCCCCTAGAACTTAGAACTACTTGAACCTAACTAATCTGACATCACACACATCCATTCCCAAGGCAGGATTCGAACCTACGACCGTAGCGGTCGCGCGGTTCCAGACTGTAGCGCCTAGAACCGCTCGACCACTCCGGCCGGCCGTAGTGAATTACTGCTGCTTGGTATATGTGGCCTTCTGGGACCTGAACAACACCATCTCGTCAATTTGGTTTGTGTAACAGCATTTAGTGGTATGTTCTGTATTTTTATCTCACTGTCTTATTATTCACTTGGTGGAATAGTCGAGTATGGTGTCGTTAAGGCACTTCTAAGACTGTGGTTTGACTATTCATGTGCGCTTGGCTTTTATTGTTATGTTTTAAGAAGCGAGAATTGCTTATTAAGATTTGTGTGTGTTGGCTTCCGGCACTTGTTAAGAGCGCCCGAGTTAACGGGGCCGCGGTTATCATGTGCTGTCGGGATGTTATATTGTTATTTGATTTTTGAATTTTATCTTGTGTTGATATCATCTGTCGTGTGTTACAGAACATAACCAAGGTGCGTGCGTAATGGGCAGTTGTGAGAGGCACGTCGGGGAGCTCTCAGCGGTTTATTTCGGGGACCGTTTCTAGTGGGAAGGCTCCGAAGCGTTGAGAGGTCACTCGTCTGTGATTGCGTTAGGAGTTGCCCTTGCCCTTTGGTTGTATCAAATTATATTCTTGTTACTATATTTATTGGTTGTGTGTTGCTCTTCTTTGATTTTATGGTGCCAAGTGCCATTATTGTTCTCCAGCTTTTTATAAAAATGATTTTAAATTTTAATGCCAAGTTAACTTATTATTGGATCTTGATCTGTGGAGTAAAATCTTTTAAAGAACTATTGTAATTTGTTCTTGCAGAAGAAATTTCTCTTATTTTAGGGTGCCAAGTTGCCATTATTGTTTTTTTAAGTTTATTACTTCTCTGAATGTTTTCCGATTTTATGGTGCCAAGTGTCATTATCATTCTTAAAGATTTTTGTAAATGATTTTAAATTTTATTGCCAAGTTAACTTATTATTGGATTTTGTCTCTTGGGTAAACTCTAAAAACTCTATTGCAAAAGGTTCTTTGGTTTTATGGTGGCAAGCCGCCGTTATTGTTTTTAAAGCTCATTCTTTTAACCATTTGTTAAGTTCTGTAAGTTATATGAATTTGTTGTTATTTAAAAGAGTTTAGTATTGGCAATTTAATAAACTGTGTACAGAGTCTGTTGTTAGGATATTATTGGGTGGAAATCCTTGGATAGTTGTCCTAAAAAAATACACATTCTACTCTGCACACGCTGTTAGTGATAAGGGT
The DNA here is from genome assembly GCF_023897955.1 of Schistocerca gregaria. Taxonomy (NCBI): domain Eukaryota; kingdom Metazoa; phylum Arthropoda; class Insecta; order Orthoptera; family Acrididae; genus Schistocerca; species Schistocerca gregaria. The sequence goes on along the minus strand of NC_064931.1, from coordinate 199,524,075 downwards.
AGTAACAGTTGTCATGTAGAATGTTCCACACGGTAGATGCACAATGTTCCACACGGTCGTCCGGTTTACCCTGTACTGGCGGGCCAACTGCCTGGTACTGACATGGCTATCACCTTCCACGGTGTTAATCACATTTTCCTCCAAGTCTGGTGCCCGAACATTTCGGGTGTGTCCTTCATGATTTCCTGCCCTCTGAAACGACCCTGCCTCAGACAAACGGCGAAACACGGTTACAAACATTGAATGCTGTGGCTGTTGTCAGCGGCGATAGGTCTCCTGATACAACCTTGCTGCCCGCTGCCCGTTGCCCGTTGCCATTTGTCTTTACGTAAGTGAACACTATGTCGGAGAGCTCTTGATTCGAATACGGAACCATTGTGTACAACGCCGTATCACATCCAGTAGAAGGTGAGTCAGCAAGAGAAGTGAATCCGACACAACATTACCAATTACTATGGCAGGAGAGGGCGCTAGGGCATGACGTATGAGCAGCAGCACCACCTTCTAGGGGGAAACCATGCACACTGTGACCGCTACGGTCGCAGGTTCGAATCCTATCTCTGGCATGGATGTGTGTGATGTCCTTAGGTTAATTATAAGTTCTAGAGGGCTGATGACCTCAGATGTTAAGTCCCACAGTGCTCGGGGCCATATGAGCCATGCATGCTGTAACTGTGGCTCCATGGTACAGCGCGTATTAGACCACGATCACTGTAACAAACTATGCTTGAAGAAATTGTCTCTAGCATGGAAACCATGCATTTCCCGACATAAATTTATTAGACCTTTTTTGTTCTGTGTCCTCTCCCTAGAGTTTGTACTCGGTGTAAAAACTCACCCTGTGGGTAAGTTCATAGCGTTTTTGTTTTGCATGTTGGTATCCACTTACAATGGGTTTATGTATCAGTTGCATTCTTGATTTGAAGTTTCTAATTGAGGTTACATACACTACTGGCTATGAAAATTGCTACACCACGAAGATGACGTGCTACAGACGCGAAATTTAAGCGACAGGAAGAAGATGCTGTTATATACAAATGACTAGATTTTAAGAGCATTCACACAATTTGGGTGCATAGATGCTGAGAAATCAGTACCCAGAACAACCACCTCTGGCCGTAATAACGGCCTTGATACGACTGTGCACTGAGTCAAACAGAGCTTGGATGGCTTGTACAGGTACAGCTGCCCATGCAGCTTCAACACTATACCACAGTTCATCAAGAGTAGTGACTGGCGTATTGTGACGAGCCAGCAGCTCGGCCAACGTTTAACAGACGTTTGCAGTTGGTGAGAGATCTGGAGAAGGCCAGGGCAGCAGTCGAACATTTTCTGTATCCAGAAAGGCCCGTACAGGACCTGTAACATGCGGTCGTGCATTATCCTGCTGAAATATAGGGTTTCGAAAGAATCGAATGAAGGGTAGAGCCACGGGTTGTAACACATCTGAAATGTAACGTCCACTGTTCAAAGTGCCGCCAATGTGAACAAAAGGTGACCGAGATGTGTAACCAATGGCACCCCATACCATCAGGCCCTGTGATAAGCTAGTATGGCGATGACGAATACACGATTCCAATGTGCGTTCACCGCGATGTCGCCAAACACGGATGCGACCATCATGATCCTTTAAACAGAATCTGGATTCATCCGAAAAAATGACGTTTTGTCATTCGTGTACGCAGGTTCGTCGTTGAGTACACCATCACAGGCGCTCCTGTCTGTGATGCAGCGTCAAGGGTAACCACAGCCGTCGTCTCCGAGCTGATAGTCCTTGCTGCTGCAAACGTCGTCGAACTGTTCGTGCAGATGGTTGTTGTCTTGCAAACGTCCCCATCTGTTAACTCAGGGATCGAGACGTGGCTGCACGATCCGTTACAGCCATGCGGATAAGATGCCTGTTATCTCGACTGCTTGTCGAGGCCGTTGAGATCCAGCACGGCGTTTCGTTTTACCCTGCTGAACCAACCGATTCCATATTCTGCGAACAGTAATTGGATCTCGACCAACGTGTCGCGATACGATAAACCGCAGTCGCTATAGGCTACAATCCGACTTGTATCAAAGTCGGAAACGTGATGGTACGCATTTCTCCTCCTTACACGAGACACCTCAACAACGTTCCACCAGTCAACGCCGGTCAACCACTGTTTGTGTATGAGAAATCGGTTGGAAACTCATGTCAGACGTTGTAGGTGTCGCCACCGGCGTCAACCTTGTGTGAATGCTCTGAAAAGCTAATCATTTGCATATGACAGCATCTTCCTGACGGTTAAATTTCGCGTCTGTAGCACATTTTCGTGGTGTAGCAATTCTAATGGCCATTAGTGTAAGAAAAAGAAAGGAATAGCTGACCCCAAACAAAGCAACAACTCCGCGAACAAAGATCTGTGCGTACCCACAAAAGAAATTTTATGCATCTGGTGGAACAACGACGGTGCGGTGTACTACGAATTCCTTCCCCGAGGTGTAACCATAACTGCTGACGTTTATTGTCATCTACCGAGACGTCTGGCAGAGGCAGTCCAAGAACAACGACCAGAAAGACTGTGTAAAGTGGTGCTATTCCACGATAACGCCCGCCAGCATTCTGTAGACTAACAAAAAAGGACTTGGGTTGGGAAGTCTTGCCACCCCCCCCCCCCCCCCCACCTCATTCACCTGATCTTGCGCTCTCAGATTTTCACCTTTTCGAACAAGCATCAAGGAACTTTCCTTCCGTAAGAAAATGCTCTATGAAGATGATTGGACTAGTTCTTCAATTCAAAACCATGTGATTTTAACAGTCGCCCCGGCATTAGCAGGTTGTTGTAAATAGTGAACGAGAATACATTACTGATGACTAAGTCGTCTTGGGATCACTTAATTTACTCAAAAGAGATGCCTGCATCTTGTCTGACATCACGGAACGGCTCTGTTAGAAGAGTCGACCATCCTGCCGCTAGGTAGTCGAATCTCTGCCTCCCTTCAAAGGATCCTCTCTTGTCAACACGAGGCTGCAAGATATCATTTTCACTTCTCTGACCAAAGCAAAAGCCCTTGCCGGTATAGACAATAGATCGCCGGTCGGACCTACGTCTGTCACGCAGACTGATTCCTCTGTTACGACGGCGGTTCATAGAACATTACAAAACAAATGCAGTATTATCGTAATCTAATTTACAAAAAAGTCAAAGATATATGGTGGGCTATATATGTCGAATGAATATGAGACACAGGACTATTGTCTCCAATAAGAATGGCTCTGAGCACTATGGGACTCAACTGCTGTGGTCATCAGTCCCCTAGAAATTAGAACTACTTAAACCTAACTAACCTAAGGACATCACACACATCCATGCCCGAAGCAGGATTCGAACCTGCGACCGTAGCAGTCGCACTCTCCAATAAGAGTTACTTCGGCCTGCTTATTAACGAGTTATCTTTTTTCTACTGTATGATGACGTCTTCTAACATACACAACACGGCGTTATTTAGCTCCGTAAAATCCATCATAAACCACTGTACTATAAAACAGGTATCACAGTTATTGGTTTCTACTCAGATAGTCACGTAATATGAGAATCGGCATTTCTTTTAAATTTAGTCAAACAAAATCGTTGCAGACATAGGAGGAGAAGCTACATAAATGAAAACATGCCACTGATGAGTCGAACACACCATTTCTCTAATGACAGACATTTTCGTTTTCCTTAGTTTTTCCCTCACTTTTTGGGCGGTGGGGGACCCGTACTTGGCGCGCAATCACTCATCTCATATTTCGAACTTTTTGTGTTTATCTGTTGGGTCACCGACACTTCGGTTTCTTCACTAGATTAGTGGTCATTCTGCATGAACACCATCGTGATACAGATCTTTCAACGAACACCACAGAGACATGTTCCGATGAACAGGTCACCTACTAAGCAGCTACTACGCCTTCACTAGACAATACTCAGTGGCTGGATACGGAAATGATCCTAGGACACTGGCATGAAATCTAGCAAGCTACATCTACACGCTTCACACCACTGTGAAGTGTATGAGTGAGGGCAAATCTCATTGCATCGCGTATTAGCGTTCTTCCAGTTCCAATCGCGTGTGGAGTGTCGGAAGAATGACTGAAGAAATGCCTTTGTGTTTGCTGTAATTGGTCTAGCCTTGTATTCGTGGCCCCATACACTTGAGAAATCACAAGCTCTGGCTACCCTTGGCCAAATTACGATAGTGAGTGTGATGTCGTCATACTACCACACCGCCGCCTGAGAGATCTGTCCGCCGGATGCGATTCTCTCGATAAACGGAACAGAAGAACAGCGGTGCTAGCCAAGGTGTACACAGCCAGTCGCAGTACTTACGTTTCAGCCGATGGGCCGCTAGACCACTTCATGTGTAGCGGGAGTGTAGTGCAGTTGTGGCAGTCTACAGTTCGTAGCAGCGCTCAGTGGTCAGGCAGCACCGATGTTAGACAGTCATCGTCTGCAGCTCAGTCATTGCTGCCATCAAGTCTTTGTAGCCCAGTTCGAAGTTAGTCTTCAAATTTACCGGATTCGACATTCAGATTACGAGACATTAATTCGTCACTGCAACATTTGTGACTTGTAAATTATGTCATTTTACAGACGCTTAGTCTAGTCGCGTCTCCTATAATTTTCAACCAACAGATTATATACTACAACAAAGTAAAGTAATATATATATTCTTATTTTGTACTCCTGATAATTAATTGTGTTTTCCTGTTGTAGCTAACAAGCAGTCTTGGCATAGTGGATCCCACGTTCCACCTCCTTGGCTACCTCATGCACCACTGGCAATTAAAATTGCTACACCACGAAGATGACGTGCTAGAGACGCGAAATTTAACCGACAGGAAGAAAATGCTGTGATATGCAAATGATTAGCTTTTAAGAGCATTCACATAAGGTTGGAGCCGGTGGCGACACCAAAAACGTGCTGACATGAGGAAAGTTTCCAACCGATTTCTCATACACAAACAGCAGTTGACCGGCGTTGCCTAGTGAAACGTTGTTGTGATGCCTCGTGTAAGGAGGAAAATGCGTACCATCACGTTTTCGACTTTGATGAAGGTCGGATTGTAGCCTATAGAGACTGCGGTTTATCGTATCGCGACATTTCTGTTCGCGTTGTCGAGATCCAATGACTGTTACCAGAATATGGAATCGGTGGGTTCAGGAGGGTAATACGGCACGCCATGCTGGACCCAACGGCCTCGTATCACTAGCAATCGAGATGACAGGCATCTTATCCACTTGGCTGTAACGGATCGTGCAGCCACGTCTCGATCTCTGAGTCAACACATGGGGACGTTTGCAAGACAACAACCACCTGCACGATCAGTTCGACGACGTTTGCAGCAGCATGGACTATCAGCTCGGAGACCATGGCAGCGGTTACCCTTGACGCTGCATCACAGACAGGAGCGCCTGCGATGGTGTACTCAACGACGAACCTGGTGGCAAAACGTCATTTTTTCGGATGAATCCAGGTTCTGTTTAAAGGATCATGATGGTCGCATCCGTATTTGGCGACATCGCGGTGAACACACATTGGAATCGTGTATTCGTCATCGCCATACTAGCTTACCACCCGGCGTGATGATATGGGGTGCCATTGGTTACACTTTGAACAGTGGAAGTTACATTTCAGATGTGTTACAACCCGTGGCTCTACCCTTCATTCGATCCTTGCGAAACCCTACATTTCAGCAGGATAATGCACGACCGCCTGTTGCAGGTCCTGTACGGGCCTTTCTGGATACAGAAAATGTTCGACTGCTGCCCTGGCCTTCTCCAGATCTCTCACCAACTGAAAACGTCTGTTGAATGGTGGCCGAGCAACTGGCTCGTCACAATACGCCAGTCACTACTCTTGATGAACTGTGGTATAGTGTTGAAGCTGCATGGACAGCTGTACCTGTACACGCCATCCAAGCTCTGTTGGACTCAATGCGCAGGCGCATCAAGGCCGTTATTTCGGCCAGAGGTGGTTGTTCTGGGTACTGATTTCTCAGGATCTATGCACCCAAATTGCGTGAAAATGTAATATCATCTCAGTTCTAGTATAATATATTTGTCCAATGAATACCCGTTTATCATGTGCATTTCTTCTTGGTGTAGCAATTTTAATGGCCAGTAGTGTATAAAGAAACTTGTCTTTCAGTTTCAGATGAAATTTTAGAAAATGAAAAAAATAAAAAGGTTTCACACTTATTACTACTATACTTGACTGCTACTGAATCTGCGAAACTGCTTCATTTGCCAACTCTGCGTCCTCAACGGAGAACATCGTAATGAACTCGAGATAATTGTTACCGATCATAATTTTTTAAACAGTGATAATTTATTAACTCTATGACTCGCTCATTTTTTCGTGATTTAATATACGCATCAAAAATGGTTTGCATCTCCTAGAATTCCTAAAGATAAACGTTGACTGTGAATCTTGTATCACAGACACAGTCCCTTTGACTCTTCAGAGCTGTCACTAAACCCGTCCAAAGATGTAAACAACCATACTTGTGCAGCGCCTATTAGGCGGAGGGGGTCCAACAGCCGATCAGTTCCAGTCATTCCACCAGGAGTGAGGTAAACGGCTCGTGTTGCCTCATATGGTTCAAATGGCTCTGAGCACTGTGGAACTTAACTTCTGAGGTCATCAGTCCCCCAGAACTTAGAACTACTTAAACCTAACTAACCTAACGACATTACACACATCCATGCCCGAGGCAGGACTTGAACCTGCGACCGTAGCGATCGCGCAGTTCCAGACTGTAGCGCCTAGAACCACTCTGCCACCTTCGGTCGGCGCTCGTGTTGTCTGTAGTTCAGCCATGCCTAAACGGTCAATACCGCTGTTCAGTCACGTCCGCATTGTTACTTTGTGCCAGGAAGAGCTCTCAATACGTAAAGTGTCCAGGCGTCTCGGAGTGAACCAAAGCGATGTTGTACGGACGTGGAGGAGATACAGAAGGACAGGAACTGTCGATGACATGCCTCACTCAGGCTGCCTATGGGCTACTAATGCAGTGGATGACCGCTACCTACAGATTATGGCTCGGAGGAAACCTGACAGCAACTCCACCATGTTGAATAATGCTTTTCGTGAAGCCACAGGACGTCGTCTTACAACTCTAACAGAGCGCAATAGGCTGCGTGATTCGCAACTTCATTCCCGACGTCCATGGCGAGTTCCATCTTTTTCAACCGAGACGCCATTCAACGCGGTACAGGTGAGCCCAACAACATGCCGAATGGACCGCTCAGGATTGGCATCACGTTCTTTTCACCGATGAGTGTTGCATATACCTTCAACAAGACAATCGTCGGAGACGTGTTTGGAAGCAACCCGGTCAGGCTGAAAGCCTTAGCCACACTGTCCAGCGAGTTCAGCAATGTGGAGGTTCCCTGCTGTTTTGGGGTGGCATTATGTTGGGCCGACGTACGCCGCTGATGGTCCTGGAAGGCGCTGTAATGGCTGTACGATACGTGAATGCCATCCTACGACCGATAGTGCAACCATATCGGCAGCATACTGGCGAGGCCTCCGTTTCTATGGATGACAATTCGTGCCCCCGTCGTGCACATATTGTGAATGACTTCCTTCAGGGTAACGACATCGCTCCACTAGAGTGGCCAGCACATTCTCCAGACATGAACCAAAGCGAACATGCCTGGAATAGATGGAAAAAGGCTGTTTATGGACGACGTGGCCCACCAACCTCTCTGAGGGATCTACGCCGTATCGCTGTTGAGGAGTGGGACAATCTGGACCAATAGAGCCTTGATGAACTCGTGGATATTATGCCTCGACGAATACATGCCTGCATCAATGCAAGAGGACGTGCTACTGGGTATTAGAGGTACTGGTGTGTACAGCAGTCCGAACCACCACCTCAGAAGGTCTCTCTGTATGGTGGTATAACATGCAATCTATGGTTTTCGTGAGCAATAAAAAGGGCAGAAATTACGTTTATGCCTCGCGGTATTAGCCGAGCCGTCATGGACCGTGCGGCTGGTCCCAGCGGAGGTCCGAGTCCTCCATCGGGCATGGGTGTGTGTGTGTTTGTCCTTAGGATAATTTAGGTTAAGTAGTGTGTAAGCTTAGGGACTGATGACCTTAGAAGTTAAGTCCCATAAGGTTTCACACACATTTAAACATGTTTTTATGTTTATGTATATCTCTATTCCAACTTTCAGTACAGGTTCCGCAACTCTCTGAATCGAGGTGATGCAAAACTTTTTTTGATGCGTGTATGCTTCAATTTACTGTTCTGATTATTTCCGAAGATGGAGCTTATTTACAACTTGAGCGTGTTGAAGGATGTAAGTAGCTGTGTTTTTTTGATGGGATTGTCTTTTATTCCAATATAAAACTCTTAGTTCTCATTTATAAAGACGAAGCCTGAAATGTGTCGTACAAGAAGTAAAGCTATTTCCAACACAAAGGTTTTTCAAGCACCTTAGTGTTTTACTAGGCACGATCCTTTTGAAGTTATGACCTTGTCTTTCTTCGTCCTTTGAGATGGCTCTGCTTATTGGGGAAACCTGTGGACTGTAGTGGACTCGGATCCGTAGTGCAGCACGGTATTTTATCATTAATGTATCATTTCCAGAGGCAAAAGAAGTGATGAGTGACCGCCCAAAAAAAAGGTATTTCTCGTTCCTTACACGGCGATACTTGTAGGACTGAGATCAACATCTCTTTAATTCTGATGGGCAGAATGAATACCGGAGCTGAGAGTTTCTGCGTCATGAGCTTACAGCATTGTAACTCTACTCTTATCACTATCTTTTCCATCTTCGCTTTCATCAGCGCATCTCTGTTATGTGGCTACATCCTTGCCTTCTCTAAGTACTTTGGTCAATTATTTTTCGTGACATACTCTCCAAAACGCAATGAACACAAGTATATTTTATTACCATTAACCTTTTATGTGGCGCAAAGCTTTATCTCTCAGTTTCCTTTACCACCTCTTGGAGCGCCTCCACACGTTATGAAAATGTCTTAAGAGTTATATTAGCAACACGCCTGCTACAGATGTTTGCAAAAAGCACCAAATGTTCAACACACCTGACTGTAGAGGCCGCACGACACACTCTCGTAGTTCCAGGATTAGCTGCTGACTTAATCACCGATCTGGGTTGTACATCGGTATACATGAAAGTCCCGATCAGGGAATAAAGTCCTCACTTCAATCATTTTCGATAACGAAAGAAAGAAAGACAGACTGTGGGACTGGTTCTTACGACACAAGATCGTTTAGGTCGTCTGGAGGACGCCGACATGTTTTTGTTTATGAAGGAAGCGAACATTGTTTTTCCTCTCTCTGTGAATCTCGGCGCAGTAATCGCCTTTAATGGTATTCAAACTGAGAAATATCGAATTATAAAAGTGGACCACGGCGATAGCGTGTTATCGTCTTCCGGCCGCTGGCAATGGCAACATACAGAAAGCGAGTCCGGCTGCGACGTGAGTATAATGCGCACTGAAGGTGGCCCGTCTAACCAGCTGGGGGTCACTGACCCCTGCTCACAAGGATAAAAACGTGGCGGGGCTTTATTTGGCCGGATACTGCCGGTGCTGCCTTCCGCACGGCTGGTAACTCGACGTTTATTGTCTCTGTACACGTGTGCTGTCACAACAAATATCTATGCGACGACGTACTTTTACAGAGATGTAACTTCATTATCAGAGTAGCGGATGATTTTCGTTAAAACCACTACCTGCAAAACGTCGTAAAAGCTACCGCACGAAAGTCGTAAGCGCATTCTCTATTGAGGATATTGGTTAAAAGAGACTAGGCACGTCTAACAAGTGCTCCTGTTTCGTGTTTGTCGCTAGTCATTACTAAGGGAAAAAGTGCAGAAAAGTTGTAATTTTTTACCCATTTCTTTGCATTATTATAAGTAACACAATGATTATGACAAACGAAGTGTAGTCGCCTGTCACTTATGACAATAAAATAACGCTTCTTATTTAACTGAATAACAGCCTCAAAGTTCAACAAGAACCAACATGGATAAAATAAAATTCATTGTGTACTTTAGTTTTTAAATACAATGATTTTTTCCCATGTAATATGTCTTTCAAGTCTTTATATATAATACAATCTTCATATAGTTTATCCAAGTGTACAGCAGTATGAATTGGAATAAAGACATAAAAGATAACTTTTTACTATTAAGTTTTTTTTTTTTTAATTTGCACCAATAACGATCTGGAGAGATCTTTCAGCCAACACAATCCGCCATCTGTAAAATCATAAACTAAAATGTTTATATTTTCGTATTTGTTGTGAGTAGAATATACCTTATCTGCCAGAGAATGAATATTCACTGACAGATACTTTCATTACAGAAAAAGTTTAACTATCAAGAATTGACGAATCAGCAGATTCCCTTGTATCGTTTTTTTTTTTTCAAACAATGATATCTAGCTAATAAGAAATCCCTCTCTTTCAGTAGACAAGCAGTATTTCCTGTGTGTTTTGAAAAGTACTGAAAATTATATTATTTCTTTTTTTATCTCTCCACGCTTATTTATCAAACACACTTGTGATTGACGAAAGCATATTATTCAGCTTCTATGCATATATTTATGTTCGTTGATGTTACAAATCTGGTAGTACAAGACAATAATCTACAGTAAACTGAGTACTATTAAGTCATCCTTCTTCAATTTATACTATGCTGTTAAGGCTGAAGCTTTAACTATTCACACTATGTCAAAAACTTTCATTGCACTTAAGTTTCATACGCAAACAAACCCGTTCAGTGTATTTGATAACATTTTCTGACATTTTTACTCATAATTAATTCCTTTTCAATTAAAATTTATTGAATATTCCGTCGTTACTTGGAGAAGTATAGCTGTATTAAAACTGAAGTACACAGTATTAATGTTTGACAGCTTGTTATGAAACATTAATATTGGTTATTTCAGTTTATAATATTTCTTGTAATTTTTTATCATAATGCAATTCTTTCTGTAATTTTTTTCATACCTGCGTTTTTACATGTTCGTAACAAGTTATATATTTCTTTAAGTAGAAGTTTGCAGTACTAGTTTACCCTTAATATTTCAAGTTTAGCGTAATTGGAATTTATTTTAAGTACCTGGTGAACTGTGGAGGGTTTTGGTATGATTCACGTAGAAAAATGGAATATGTGCAGTGTTTATAAAATCCTTTCCTGTGTACAAGTGCGGAATTATCTGAGCCAGCTTGAGATGAGAGATGGGAATTATGGAGCAAAGACGGTTAACTTGGTGTCGCGGCTTAACATCAACGCCAGAGGTCCTTTTAAAGTGTTCACGGAAATAAGTGAAAAGAAAGATATGGATTCGGTTTTAGTGCTAAATTGATCTTCCTGCGAGAGTTGCGTCACTACTAATCTAAAATGAGCAAAGTCGCAAGAGAGACATCATTAGCAGCACAGCTATGGGGATCCAAGAAGGACGAATAATCGCAAGGATTTGTTTAACGGTCTCACCTATGGTGGACACAGAAAAGGTATAGAAGGGAAATGAACTTGAAGACAACACTATAAAAAAGGAAAAGAAAATAAATAAGGATGACATGGGAGATATGATATTGCAGGAAAAATTTGACAGAATTCTTAAAGACTAAGGCGAAACAAAGCCCTTGGAGTAAACGATGTTTCCTCATAATTATTGAGATTATTTGGAGAAACAGCCGTAACAAAAATATTCCATACCTGCCATGACCTTCCAAAGGAACCATCCCGGTATTTGCCTGAATCGTTTTAGGGAAATTAAGGAAAGAAGATAGACTGAAAAAAGAGAAGCGTCTGTTTATAGCGTACGTAGAATTGAAGAAAACTTTTGTCAGTGTTAACTGAAATACATTCTTCGAAGTTCTGAAGGTAGCAAAATAAAATACAGAGGCGATAGGTTAGTCACAACTTGTATAGAAACCAAATTGCAGTTATAAGTGTCGGATAACGTGAAAGGGAAGCAGTAGTTAAGAAGGGAGTGAGACAGGATTGTTACCCGATGTTATTCAATCTACACATTGAGCTAGCTGTCGTGGAGACCATGTATCAGTTTGTAAAAAGAGCACACATACACACACACACAAAGATAAAATGTAAGCAAAATTCAAATTTGGGGCCGAACTGCCTGGTGAACAAATGAACACTGACAGGGCTGGGACACACAACAACCACAAGTACACTGTGTTTTGGTGAAGTGCAAAGTGATTTTACGACCTTATTTGTGAAAATACGTGTTATATTTACGTGTGCATCACGACACCAGACCATGATGCGGAGAATAAAAGGGCTTGTCACGCCAAAACGTAAGTAAAAACGAATATAGGCGCGAAATATCGTGACAAATTAAATTACGTTTTAGATGATAGGTTAACTCCAACAAAATTTCTCATCAACATCGTTTGGTTGCAGATGACAAGATACCTGTAATGGATAATAAACAAGTGGTCCGGAAAAACCATGTACACCAAGTGTAAAGGTATTTACAAAAAGAAACGGACTATTGTTTGAACTAAATATCCACATAATTTTGTAATCATTTAATAAAAATGGACTATTGTTTGAACTAAATATCCACATAATTTTGTAATCATTTAATAAAAATGTTCACATTACAGAATAAATAGAACGGAAACCCACTGATGATGGCACAGTGGTGCTGAAACATGTTTGGAAAGTTAGAAAAAACGGTGTTTTGCATAACTGGCGGACCTCACATCCTATAATTTAAATGCAAACACGGTAGACACACGGAGCTGCAAGTCCAAATGATGAAGAAATTTTTAGGTTTGCCCACGACAATATAATTCTGTTAGAGACGGCGAAAGACTTGGAAGAGCAGTTCAACGAAATGGACAGCGTCCATCAACAAAAGTCAAATATGGTTAATGGAATGTAGTTTAATGGAATCAGGTGATACTCAGTGAATTAGATTAGGAAATGAGAAGCTAAAAGCAGTAGATGAGGTTCGTTATTTGGACAGCAAAGTAACATGTGAGAGCCGAAATAGATGGTATATAAAATGCAGACTGGCAATAGCAAGAAAAGCATTTCAGAAAAAGAGAAATTCGATACATCGGTTATGATTTTAAATTTTAGGAAGTCTTTTCTGAAGGTATCGGTCTCGAGTCTAGCACTGAACGTAAGTGAAACGTGGACGATAAACAATGTAGACAAGAAGAGAATAGACGCTTTTAAAATATAGCGCTACAGAAGAATTCTAAAGATCGAATGGATAGATATCGAATGAGGTAGCCCAGTGGGTAGCACACTGGCATCTGGCATCGCATTCGGGGAACGACGGATTTAGGTTTTTCCGCTGTTTTTCTAAATAGCTCCTGCAGATGTCGCCACGATTACTTTTAAAAGGGTGCGGCCGATTTCCTTCCCAGTACCTATATAATCCGAGCTTGTGCTCCGTCCCTAATGATCTCGTTGTCGACGGGACATTAAACTCTTATCTTCCCTACTTCTTTTAGATGGACAGATCGGATATCTAATGATGAGATACTAAATACACTCCTGGAAATTGAAATAAGAACACCGTGAATTCATTGTCCCAGGAGGGGAAACTTTATTGACACATTCCTGGGGTCAGATACATCACATGATCACACTGACAGAACCACAGGCACATAGACACAGGCAACAGAACATGCACAATGTCGGCACTAGTACAGTGTATATCCACCTTTCGCAGCAATGCAGGCTGCTATTCTCCCATGGAGACGATCGTAGAGATGCTGGATGTAGTCCTGTGGAACGGCTTGCCATGCCATTTCCACCTGGCGCCTCAGTTGGACCAGCGTTCGTGCTGGACGTGCAGACCGCGTGAGACGACGCTTCATCCAGTCCCAAACATGCTCAATGGGGGACACATCCGGAGATCTTGCTGGCCAGGGTAGTTGACTTACACCTTCTAGAGCACGTTGGGTGGCACGGGATACATGGGGACGTGCATTGTCCTGTTGGAACAACAAGTTCCCTTGCCGGTCTAGGAATGGTAGAACGATGGGTTCGATGACGGTTTGGATGTACCGTGCACTATTCAGTGTCCTCTCGACGATCACCAGAGGTGTACGGCCAGTGTAGGAGATCGCTCCCCACACCATGATGCCGGGTGTTGGCCCTGTGTGCCTCGGTCGTATGCAGTCCTGATTGTGGCGCTCACCTGCACGGCGCCAAACACGCATACGACCATCATTGGCACCAAGGCAGAAGCGACTCTCATCGCTGAAGACGACACGTCTCCATTCGTCCCTCCATTCACACCTGTCGCGACACCACTGGAGGCGGGCTGCACGATGTTGGGGCGTGAGCGGAAGACGGCCTAACGGTGTGCGGGACCGTAGCCCAGCTTCATGGAGACGGTTGCAAATGGTCCTCGCCGATACCCCAGGAGCAACAGTGTCCCTAATTTGCTGGGAAGTGGCGGTGCGGTCCCCTACGGCACTGCGTAGGATCCTACGGTCTTGGCGTGCATCCGTGCGTCGCTGCGGTCCGGTCCCAGGTCGACGGGCACGTGCACCTTCCGCCGACCACTGGCGACAACATCGATGTACTGTGGAAACCTCAAGCCCCACGTGTTGAGCAATTCGGCGGTACGTCCACCCGGCCTCCCGCATGCCCACTATACGCCCATTGCTCAAATTCCGTCAACTGCACATACGGTTCACGTCCACTCTGTCGCGGCATGCTACCAGTGTTAAAGACTGCGATGGAGCTCCGTATGGCACGGCAAACTGGCTGACACTGACGGCGGCGGTGCACAAATGCTGCGCAGCTAGCGCCATTCGACGGCCAACACCGCGGTTCCTGGTGTGTCCGCTGTGCCGTGCGTGTGATCATTGCTTGTACAGCCCTCTCGCAGTGTCCGGAGTTAGTATGGTGGGTCTGACACACCGGTGTCAATGTGTTCTTTTTTCCATTTCCAGGAGTGTAGAACAGAGGAAAAATCTACAGCCTGAATAAAAACAGCTTCAAATGAATATAGACTGCACTAGTTTGATAACGACATAATTGTTACAGTAGATACACCAAATAGCTGCTTATAATCAGTAATCTTTAGTTACATTTACGACAGACTGTTTCGGTTTAATCGCCATCTTCAAGTACGTCTAGATTGATGTGACGTCCGTATTGTGTCGTTAGTGGACTGTTTTGTAACTCTCACTGCTTTAATAATATCGTATATGTTGTTGGCAAGATACTGTAATTAAATGTCAGTTACGACGGTACAGAATTTTGTCAGTTCCACAATAGCGTCGTAATAGTGGGACTGTCAAACTGCTGTCACGTCGTAACTGACATCTAATTTCAACATCTTGCCAACAATATTTACGATCTTATTAAGGAGTGACAGTTAGAAAACAGTCCACTAACGACATAATACAGACGTCACATTAATCTAGACGTAATTGAAAATGGCGATTAAGCTGAAACAGTCTGTAGTAAATTTGAATAAGGTCTACTCATTATAAGTAGCTATTTGGTGTATCTAGTGTAACAATCATGTCGTTATCAGACATATATTACGCTGCTGGCCCTAAAGAAGAAAAACGGCACCAGTTGTACGGATATGAAGGGACATGCACAGGATAGAGCAGCGTGGGGATCTGCATCTACCAAGTCTTCGGACTGAATATCACTGCAATATCTGAAAAGAAAAGGTAGCTCTTTCTATCCTAATCAGTTCGCATACATCAGGATACTAGAGAGAGCGGTTCTAGGCGCTACAGTCTGGAACCGCGCTACCGCTACGGCCGCAGGTTCGAATCCTGCCTCGGGCATGGATGTGTGTGATGTCCTAAGGTTAGTTAGGTTTAATTAGTTCTAAGTTCTAGGGGACTGATGACCTCAGAAGTTAAGTCCCATACCGCTCAGAGCCATTTGAACCACTTAAACTAGAGAAAAAGTAAGAGGCGTATACATAGCAGCTGAATGCTATGCATGGTAAGAGGACACACACCTGCTACTAAGAGTATGAACGCCTGCAGGCTACTTGACACACCAGTCATAGTATCCAGCTGCAGTCTCAGGGCTGAACGAAAATATGGAAACACCGCGAAAAACACATGCTTGAAAATAAATACAATGCCAACCCAGCGTGCAGGTTGCGCTGTTGCACTTCATCACGAACAGCACGTGTGCAACGTCTTCAATACGTTTCAAGTGTCAGTCGTGGCCAGAACAGTGCTCCGTGCTGTTGTGAGGGCACTATGTCGGGGCTTAGTGAATTCGAACGGTGAAAATTGTTGATGCTCGAATGGTGTGTGCTTCCGTAATCCAAGTAGCCGAAGTGTTTCAAGACGCGGCGTATCGAGGATTCATTCTGCGTACCGAGGAAGCGGAAAACCATCATCCGATAAGTCACAACGTGGACGAAACTGTATGTTGAGTGAACGTGACAGACGGTTATTCAAGAGGATTGTAACGAAAAATAAGTGGGCGACAGCTGTTAAAGTCACTTCAGAACAGAATGTCGCACTCCCGAATCCCTGTCAGTGGCGAAACAACACGAAGGGAGCTACATAAGCAGGAAATTGCGGGATGAGCTGGAATTCCAAAACCATTGATCAGTGATGCAAATCTTCATAACAGGGAAACATGGTGCCGAAGCCATAAAGCCTTGACTGTGACCGAGCGAGGTGACACACTGAACTCGCATTCGGGAGGACGATGGTTCAATCCCGAGTCTGGCCATCCTGATTTAGGTTTTCCGTTATCTCCTTAATTCGCTCCAGGCAAATGCCGGAATGGTTCCTGTGAAAGAGCACGGCCGACTTCCTTCCCCGTCCTTCCCCAATCTGATGAGACCGATGACCTCGCTGTCTGGTCTCCTCCCCCTAAAAACAAACCAACCCCAACCCTTGATTGTGGAGCAATGGAAGAATGTCGGATGAGTCTTGCTGCACACTGTTTACAAAAAAATATTCAAATGTGTGTGAAATCTTATGGGACATAACTGCTAAGGTCATCAGTCCCTAGGCTTACACACTACTTAACCTAAATTATCCTAAGGACAAAGACACACACCCATGCCCAAGGGAGGACTCGAACCTTCGCCGGGACCAGCTGCACAGTCCATGACTGCAGCGCCTCAGACCGCTCGGCTAATCCGCGCGGCCACTGTTTTCAACTTCTGGCCGATTCACGTCCCAAGAGTAAAACATGGTTGGGGTTCAGCGATGATTTGGGCATCCATATAGTGGTATTCCAAGTTTTCCGTAGTTACAATGAAGGTCGCATTATTACCACCGACTATGTGACTATTTTGGCTGATTAGGTCCATCCCATGGTAAAATGTTTGTTTCCCAATGGTCATGCTGTGTTGCAAGACGACAGGACCCCTGATGATGATGATGATGATGTTTGGTTTGTGAGCGCTCAACTGCGCAGTCATCAGCGCCCGTACAAAGGCCCAATTTTTTCACAGTCCAATTTTTACACAATCCAATCAACCCACTGTCACGAATGATGACGGTGATGAAGGCAACACAAACACTCATTCCCCAGGCAGAGAGAATCCCCAACCCTCCCAGGAATCGAACACAGGACCCCATAATCCAGATGCAGCAACTCTAGCCACTAGACCACACGCTGTGGACGACGACAGGACACCTGATACACAGCTCGCATCATTCAGAACTGGTTTTGTGAGTAGGAAGATGAATTGTCACATCTCTGTTGGCCAACACAGTCACCAGATCTCAACATTATTCAGACTTTGTGGGTTACTTTGGAGAGTAGGAGGGGGGATCGTCATCCACCACTATCATTATTATCTGAACTTGCCTTTTTCCGCCGGCCACTGTGGTCGAGCGGTTCTAGGCGCTTCAGTCCAGAACCGCGCTGCTGCTACGGTCGCAGCTTCGAATCCTGCCTCGGGCATGGATGTATATGATGTCCTTAGGTTAGTTAGGTTTAAGTAGTTCTAAGTCTAGGGGACTGATGGCCTCAGATGTTAAGTCTCATTGTGCTTAGCGCCATTTGAACCTTTTTTTTTTTGCCTTTTTCCGCAGATAGAATGGTTCTAGATTCCATTCAAAACCATAGAGAACTTGTATTCATTCGTTCTGAGAAGACTGGAAGCTCTTTTGAATGTCAACGGGTTTCCTACGAACCAGGGCCATGGTTGTGTGTTATGTTTTTGGTATTCCCATATTTTTGTCCATCTCTGTATCGATTGTTCACGCACTACACCGACGTATAGTACGTAACTTCCGCTAAAGCTGCTCCTTCGGTCGTGGGCCATTAAAATTCTTTTTTGTAGGAATTTCCTCATATTTTGCTATTCTCAACTACTTTCAATGTACTACCTAACAAGAAGGGAGAAACGATATGTTTATGGTCAGTCGATGAGTATTGAAGAACATCCGTTGCTGTTAGTCAGGGACAGGCATTTATTGCGGATACTTTCCGTCGGTGCCTTTTTGCTTACTACGTAAATCAAGACAAGCAGAGGATGACTGTGTTGTCACCCTCCACACATTGATCACAAAAGTGCATAGAGGGAGAAGAGTTAAGGTCGCCAACCGACGTGTGTGTCACCACTGCGATTACATTAGGAGATCAGACATACTCGTCTGGAACTTGCTCTTGCCTCTATCTCATGCAGTCACCCACATGTACCATTATTTCAGGTTACATCTCTTGCAGGCGTACTAGCAGTTTGGAGGTGAAATATTTTTCTCAGTCATTGAAGCCTTTTTTTGCATGGACGAAGATGAGTAGGTTAGTATAAGTGTGCTCTCGGCGCTGGAGTCTTCGACCATTCCATACAGATTCAGCCGCATTCAAATCCAGATTATCTGGCGAGATGGCACAATGATAAGATACTCGACTCATATACGGGCGTACGGACGTTCAGATCCGCGTCCACCATTCTGATCCAGGGTTTTATTAATTTTTCTAATTCGTTGAAGACAAATGCTGTGATGGTTCCTTCCCTATCCTTCCTCACTTCGATCTTGTGCTCCGTTTCTGACGACCCGTCGTCTACGTGGCGAATACTAATCTACTTTTCCTTTATTTTTCAAATCCAAATCATGAGTGAACCAGTCGATAAATTGTATCTTTCTTGTATTGTAATCAAACACTTGCAAGTCAAACGATAAGAGTGAATGCTGTCTCCTCTTGATGGTGACAGTTCTCATCTCAGAATTGCTGTTTGATGGCATGAAGTAGATAAACGTTCAGAAAACTCTTGTGACCCTCTCCTATAACATTGTCACCAAGCGTTCAATGTGACGCAGTGGTTACGGTGCTGGGATCTCATTTAGGAAGAATAGCGCTCAAAACTTTCTACGGCCATTGTTTCGCTTGGTTTCTCTAAATCATTCAAGATGAATCTCGGGATCGTTCGTTTCATGAGAATGTTGACAACATCCTTATCCATCATTGACCAGTCCAAGACTGTTCTCCATCTCTAACGACCTCGCCGTCAGCGGGATATTAAAGCCTAATCTTTCTCTTATTTAAATTATCATGTAAAGCGACAACGTCCGCCCCCTTAGTTGAGTGGTCAGCGCGTCTAACTGCCATGCACCGGTTCCAGGTTCGATTCCCACGCGGGTTGGCAATTTTTCTGCTCGGAGAGGGGGTGTTGTGTTGTCTTCATCATCATCGACACGGAAGTCGTCCAATGTGGCGTCAACTGGAAAGGCTTACAACTCGGCAGCAAAACTTCCTCAGGTAGGGACTCCCGGCCAACAATGCTATACGATCATTTCGTTTAAAGCAACAAACACTCTAGACTGCATCCAATAGAAATGGCCCACTCCCTAGCTCTCTCATTTTCAATTTAACTGTCGGCACTTCACGTAGGCAAGTAAATTTCATTCACCACTAAATCTGTAAACTCGTTGTGATTCAGTGGAACGCTACAAAACAGCGCTGTGGTTTCTCACTGAATGAAGCATAATTCATCTGATCCAAGGTCCTTGCTATAAGCTCCATAACGTACGGTTTATGGTAGACTGGTCGCCCAAGAATCCAACGTTCATGTCCCAACCCCCTGTGCCGCAAAGCTAACACTGCTGGTATCAAAAGCCTGCAATGAATCAGTTTCAGAGCTCTTTAACTATCATATCCATAGAACATTGATCATTAAGCTATAATGACGACTACATCAATTTTTTAACCATTAAAGGGGTTTTCTGATAGCTACGAGGCCGTCGTTAAAAAAAAATGAACGTGCACTTGGCAGGAACGGTGCTCAAATTCTTGTCAGACCAGCAGAGGTTTATTTAAATGCTTAAGTCGAATGCCATGGCAGTTCCTTTTAAAAAAAAAGTCGACTCGAGATTTTCTCGTTTGTTATGAGCGTAACGCTAAATTTCTCGGCACTGTCGTGTCGATGGACGAAAACTGAGTGGCCAAGTACACATTGAAATGTAAAAGGCAATCGATTAAATGACTGAGTACTGAATTGTCAACTGAGAAAAACATTTTAGCGCAACAGAGCGCGAAAAAAAAATATTCAGTGGTGATGTACTTTTCTGATTACTAGGGTATTTTAGTTCTTGACTCTATATTGTTATATGGCAGGTTTTCCCCAAAACTGTTACACAAAACATATATTATGGCATAAATACTATGTTCATCCTCCTACTCAATGTAGTTGCACACTTATGCTGCTGCATAGCTGCAGACAATATTCAGTACTTCCGGTGACTGTCCAATTTATGCTTCTTCTCTTCCCTTTTCTTTGTTTACGTAGAGAGCTTGTTATTTTCTGCTGTGTTGAAAGCATCCAAGCTGGCTGGGACAAGATAAGAGGTTACTTAAAGGAACAGGAAAGACATCATAAGTTTGTAGAGCTGAAGGCTGAGCCCCAGTGCAGGTACCAGATAATGGAATGTGCTTCAACCATCCCCCACGCTCCAGGTGGTACACGGGGCGAACTGTCTGCCAAAGAGCAGTATTGTTCGAAGAAGCCTTTTAGAAACAAAAATATAGCCAAGTGTAGGCTTTCAGAGGCGTTGGAGCATGAGAAACGCAGTCTGCTTCAGCAGCCACGTTCGGCTTATGCTTATAGAAAAAGACTTCCTTTTTGATTCATGTTATTTCCTGTAGAGTGCAAGCTTTTTCTTCCATCTCTACATGTAATCTCTCCTATTTGTGAGCATCAGAATAGTAACACAGTGAGGGAGAGGTTTTCTGGTATCCTCCCCGCGTCACATCACTGTTGGTTCATAATAACGAAATGCTCAAGAGTTGGGATTTGTTCAACCTTGCTACAAAATCATTACGGGACGGAACTCGCAATATGTGCTACTAGTGGCCGGTAAGGTTCCTGCTCCGGCAGAGACAGCCAGGTGTCAGAGCGTAAACTTAGAGAACACTTACTGCTAGACAATCTAAAAGAGCAATTGTTGCTGGGTCATCGAAGAGAACACTTGCAGGCCAACGACAGAAGAATGGAGATTTGCTACCAGATGAACCTTGTGATCCTAGAGAAGAATGTCTCCACTTTATCACTGAGTCTAGTCGGCAGGCTGAACTCAAAATCTCCAGTCGCTGCCTTCTGCATCCACGCTGCACAAGTGCGTTAAAATGGGCCGGAATTGCCATCACGGATTCGGCAGGGACATGATGTTATTTCAGCCCCTCCAGCAGCCAGTTGTATGGTTTTGACATCGCACAGACAGTTAGTTGTTTTCATTATGTACTTTGGAGATCTCGCTGGTGTTCGTAGTTATTTTTCCATGTTCTTTCTTTAACCATAAGCCACTCTTGCAGTCATTAGTCACAACCGCTGTAAGACGCCCGGGAGTACAAATGGGTGGGGGACCCTTTAATTGGTTTCCGGTTTCTACCGTGCACCCTGTCCACATCACTTACCTGATATTCCCGCGGTGGTCGTAGTGTTCTGCTCCACACTGCTGCTGGCTTGCCTGAAATTATGAATCTAAAATATGCAAGCGGGTTTAGGGGAGCCATTCAACGTTAAGATACAACACTGTCCTACGCCTGGTATGAACAACTATATTCTGAGACGATAAAATAAATCACAGGTTTCGCTCTTTACATTCTAAGTCATAAGTGTTTATCCCAATTAATAGATGATTTCCAATCCACAATATCACTCTGACGAGCGTACACGTAATCAACAAGACGCAGGTGATTGTTGATACCATTATAAAGCCGGAAGCCGAATGGTAGCACGAAAGTTCTTACGCTCGTTACACATACACAGATATTTGGTACCAGTCCTCCTTGACACATTACTAGCTTTAACACTGTTCACAAGGTTAATTTTACAGTTCACAGTTCTCAATGTACAAGCGTGCGCGTAACCGTCGCTGCGAGGTTGATTGTTGATATACGCGAAACGCGATGACCGAACGCACGTTCTCACGCTGGCTACAAGACACTGGCACTTAAATACTTTTGTGGTAAATAGTATTACTGATTCACATTAGTTCATCTGAGAGACCGAACACGGCGCGGATGATTGATGCTGTGCGACACGCAACGAGGGGATACACAAATACGTAATCTGTAGCACTGCTCATTTTTAAATACACTCCTGGAAATGGAAAAAAGAACACATTGACACCGGTGTGTCAGACCCACCATACTTGCTCCGGACACTGCGAGAGGGCTGTACAAACAATGATCACACGCACGGCACAGCGGACACACCAGGAACCGCGGTGTTGGCCGTCGAATGGCGCTAGCTGCGCAGCATTTGTGCACCGCCGCCGTCAGTGTCAGCCAGTTTGCCGTGGCATACGGAGCTCCATCGCAGTCTTTAACACTAGTAGCATGCCGCGACAGCGTGGACGTGAACCGTATGTGCAGCTGACGGACTTTGAGCGAGGGTGTATAGTGGGCATGCGGGAGGCCGGGTGGACGTACCGCCGAATTGCTCGACACGTGGGGCGTGAGGTCTCCACAGTACATCGATGTTGTCGCCAGTGGTCGGCGGAAGGTGCACGTGCCCGTCGACCTGGGACCGGACCGCAGCGACGCACGGATGCACGTCAAGACCGTAGGATCCTACGCAGTTCCGTAGGGGACCGCACCGCCAGTTTCCAGCAAATTAGGGACACTTGCTCCTGGGGTATCGGCGAGGACCATTCGCAACCGTCTCCATGAAGCTGGGCTACGGTCCCGCACACCGTTAGGCCGTCTTCCACTCACGCCCCAACATCGTGCAGCCCGCCTCCAGTGGTGTCGCGACAGGTGTGAATGAAGGGACGAATGGAGACGTGTCGTCTTCAGCGATGAGAGTCGCTTCTGCCTTGGTGCCAATGATGGTCGTATGCGTGTTTGGCGCCGTGCAGGTGAGCGCCACAATCAGGACTGCATACGACCGAGGCACACAGGCCCAACACCCGGCATCATGGTGTGGGGAGCGATCTCCTACACTGGCCGTACACCTCTGGTGATCGTCGAGGGGACACTGAATAGTGCACGGTACATCCAAACCGTCATCGAACCCATCGTTCCACCATTCCTAGACCGGCAAGGGAACTTGCTGTTCCAACAGGACAATGCACGTCCGCATGTATCCCGTGCCACCGAACGTGCTCCAGAAGGTGTAAGTCAACTAACCTGGCCAGCAAGATCTCCGGATCTGTCCCCCATTGAGCATGTTTGGGACTGGATGAAGCGTCGTCTCAAGCGGTCTGCACGTCCAGCACGAACGCTGGTCCAACTGAGGCGCCAGGTGGAAATGGCATGGCAAGCCGTTCCACAGGACTACATCCAGCATCTCTACGATCGTCTCCATGGGAGAATAGCAGCCTGCATTGCTGCGAAAGGTGGATGTACACTGTACTAGTGCCGACATTGTGCATGCTCTGTTGCCTGTGTCTATGTGCCTGTGGTTCTGTCAGTGTGATCATGTGATGTATCTGACCCCAGGAAAGTGTCAATAAAGTTTCCTCTTCCTGGGACAATGAATTCACGGTGTTCTTATTTCAATTTCCAGGAGTGTACATCATTATGCACTTTCCTCTGAATCACTTCCGTATTACATCACTTTACTGTAGTAGCACTTGTAGCAACTCTTGAATTTCCATAATAACTATGCGTCTTACATGGAGAGCTACCCACAGCACAACATAACAGTTCCGTGTCCCGTGCTCGACTCTGCAAACGTTCTGCCCGCAAGGATACCCCGCAACCAAGCCAGTGCTATGACAGTACGCTTACACCGTGATTTATTCTCATCTACATCTACATCTACGTAATTACTCTGCTATTGACAATAAAGTGCCTGGCATAATCATGCTTCAGTCGTGCTCACCCACCTGCGCCAAGGTTACATTTTACCATTATAATCTCTTTCCAATTATTAATTGTTCATCCAGTTATATCAGTGGGTAATTCATATGTTGATGCGTTATGATAATATACCTGATTTTTATAGTGACCACTTGTTTGTGTTATAGAGAGATGATCACTCCTTTCATTAATATGTCTATGTATGTGGTGTGAAACCAATATTTTCATGCATGATTTGGCTGCCTCTGTTAATTATCATTCAACAAGATGTTTCTGTTTGCACTATCATTTCCTTAAAATTAACTTGTATGACCTTATGGGATGCTTCCCTTCTCTGTTGGTCGTCAGAGATGGGACTATAGCGTCTTAGGGGTATGCTAAACAGCGCCGCGCGGGATTAGCCGAGCGATCTCAGGCGCTGCAGTAATGGACTGTGCGGCTGGTCCCGGCGGAGGTTCTGGTCCTCCCTCGGGCATGGGTGTGTGTGTTTGTTCTTAGGATAATTTAGGTTAAGTAGTGTGTAAGCTTAGGGACTGATGACCTTAGCAGTTAAGTCCCATAAGATTTCACACACATTTGAACATTTTTTACGCTAAACAGCAAAAGCGATACCTCGGAATATCAGTTCATAAGTTTCGAATGGTGGTGCGTGGTGTTGTTGAGATTTCGTAGCAGAATTCTAAATAAGAGAAGAGAGCGGCTGTTGGAGAGAATACATGATAATAGTGGACTCTTCACCACAAGCAAAATGGACAAGCTCCTGGATAGCTTTCGTCGGGACATTCAAAACCATCTCGACCCAAAGGCCAGACCTAGTACCAAGTGACATGTTACTTTTGACCATTTGCAGGAACACATACACAGGAAAAGTTTTTCAGCAGACCAGGGACGAAGGACGCGGTGTGTAAACCGTCAAAGGATAAGACAATAGGGAGGTATGCTGCAGACATACAGAAACTAATAGCCCCATCTCGTGTTACACTTGGAACACAAGGGCAACCAAAGGAAAAATACTTTGCTACATTGTCTAATCAAAAGAATTCAGACATCTCTATGTACAGCGGAACTGACCACTAGATCTCATGAGAGTTGGACATGCGAATGTAAAAGGGGCAGGGACTGCCGTGTTGCCAATATAGAAGCGGTAACGGCAGTGGGTGAGTCAAAAGAGCTCAATGGCTTCAAAAGTGGACTACTCATTAGATGTCACTTGAGTAACTAACCCATCAGGTACATTTTAACCCTTCTAAATCTGCTCAGGTCGCTGTTGGTGATGTGATTGGCAAGTGGAAGTGAGAAGGAACAATCGAAGTTATACTAAGCCACAGCATGAACTCACGGACAGGAAACATTGAGCTTTGCGGAGGGTTGCTGAAAAAAGTTGCATCAAATGAGCAGAAGGAATCACTTTTGAGTTCCAAAGTGCTGTCAGCAGTTCAGCTGGCTGGCACAGTTTCTGTGTGTAAGGGGGGGGGGGAGGGGGGGGGGATAAAAAGAATGGGGATACAATGGTCGAGCAGCAGCTCGTAAGCCACACATTTCTGTAGCCCATTTTAGATGCTGTAAAGAGCGGCGCCACTGGCCGACTGGGAACGAGTTGTTTATAGTGTTGAATCACGCTATGCCTTGCAGCTATCCGATGAAAGGATTTGGGTTTGTCAGCCATCATGTGAAATGAAACTATCGCATGACATTGATGGCCGGGAGTCCCCACCTGGGAAAGTAGGCCGCCGAATTTAAAGTCTCTTCAAGTGACGCCACATTGGGTGTCTAGCGCGTTGATGAGGATAACATTATACTCAGTCCCAGAGTGGAGAAAATCTCCTACGCGGCCGGAAATCGAACTCGGAACTGGTGCATGGCAATCAGACGTGCTGATCACTCACTTAAGGAGGTTGATTGCCGTCATGTGTAGTGGCGGTAGTGAAGTACGGAGGAGGTGATGTTACGGCATGGGGGTATTTTTCTTTCTTAAGGTGTGGTCCTCTAATTGTGCTTAAGACAACGCTAAGCGGGAGGATATGATCTTTTTTTATAGCATCGTGTAATGGGCATAGTAGAGGAGCAGTTCAGAGATGGAGAACGTTAGTATCAGTGTGGCAATTGGTCCTGTCATAAAACAACACTCCTGAAAGGAATTGTTCTGCTCGGAGTCCCGATTTGGAAAAAAATGGAACATATTTGGGGTGAGTTAGAACGTCGGCTTGGCTGCAGCCCGCACGGTGCAACATCACTACCTTCTCTATTCCGTCTATTGAGCATGAATGGGCCGCCACTGCTATGCAAACATTCAAGCACCTCGTTGAAAGTGTCCCCAGCAGAGTTCAAGTCTTCACAAAGAAGAAGGCTGGACACATCTCATGTTACTGTTCACTAATATGTGCCCGAATACTTTTGAACTGATAGTGTATACCACTGCACTACGGCACGCAAGTGTACGTGTACAATGTTCGGAGCACCCCTTGTCATGGACTGTGCGGCTGATCCCGGAGGAGGTTCGAGTCCTCCCTCAGGCATGCGTGTGTGTGTTTGTCCTTAGGATAATTTAGGTTAAGCAGTGTGTAAGCGTAGGGACTGATGACCTTAGCAGTTAAGTCCCATAAGTTAAAAAAAAAAGGAAAGAAAGAAGAACACCCCTTCTATATCTCTTCACGTAAATGAGAATGCGAAGCTTCTATGCCAATCTACGGCCTTCGTTGACTCTGCAGTAATACCGAATATTTCTTCGGAAAAGCCTAGCTCTCCGCAGTCTGATGAAATATCTCGTGTTGTCTCCTCTATCGTCTGGTTGAAAACCCACCGATGGTATAGCAAGCGGCACGGCATCACCAAAGGGCCCATATTTGTGCACAGTACCCAGTAGAGTGTTGCCACAAACAGTTGCAGGGGAACCATTGCCGCCAGAGTACCTCCAAATCGGCTGCTCGTGGCAACTAAATTTATTGCAGCTTCTTGACGTATTATTCGTGTACTGAGTCTCGCCTGTCAAAAATGGTTCAAATGGCTCTGAGCACTATGCAACGTAACTTCTGAGGTCATCAGTCGCCTAGAACTTAGAACTAATTAAACCTAACTAACCTTAGGACATCACACACATCCATGCTCGAGGCAGGATTCGAACCTGCGGCCGTAGCGGTAGCGCGGTTCCCGACTGTAGCGCCTAGAACCGCACGGCCACTCCGGCCGGCTCTCGTCTGTCACTGGTGATCGACTTTGCTTACATATCAGCGCCAAAACCAATTGTGTTGTGAGAACTGTCTGCTGTGCTGTTTGGCACCGTGAAGTTATAAGGGACCACTTCTTTTTGCGAAAAATTCGAAATGTAGGAACACAATGTCTGAACTGAAGTCCGCAGCTTGTGGTCGTGCGGTAGCGTTCTCGATTCCCACGCCCGGGTTCCCGCGTTCGGTTCCCGGCGGGGTCAGGGATTTTCTCTGCCTCGTGATGACTGGGTGTTGTGTGATGTCCGTAGGTTAGTTAGGTTTAAGTAGTTCTAAGTTCTACGGGACTGATGACCATAGACATTAAGTCTCATAGTGCTCAGATCCTTTTTTTTGTGAACTGAAACAAAGGAAAATTACCATTCAAACATTTCAAGACATCTCTTGTTATTTGGTCAAGAAAATATATACTTACAATCAAGTGAAACAATATTTAGAAGGCAGTGAATAGCATCTTTTAGGTTATCAATTTTACCGTATTTTCTTTCTAAATGCCAGGTAACATAGAATATTATTATTTCTCGTTAAATAAATCTGACTTCCACTCTTGAAACAATTTTCATTAAAAAAGTTTGTCTTCTTGCGTACTTATTAACATATGTATCTGCATCTACGTTTATACTCCGCAAGCCACCTTGCGGTGTGTGGCGGAAGGTGCTTCATGTATATCTGTCACTTCTTCCTTTCTTATTCCAGCCGTGAACAGTTCGCGGAAAACACGATTGCCGATAAGCCCCCGCGTGGGCTCGAATCTCTCTAATTTTACATTCACGGTAGGAGGAAGGACGCAGGAATACATTGGTTGACTCTTTTAGGAACTTTTGCTCTCGCAACTTTAACAATAAACCACGCCGTAGTGAAGAACGCCTCTCTTGCAGCTTCTGCAACTGGAGTTGGTTCATCATCTCCATGATGCTTTCGCGTTTACTAAATCAATCTGTAAACAAACGCGCTGCTCTCCTTTAGATCTTCTTTACTTCCCCTGTCATTCCTATATGGCACGGATCCCATACCGACGCGGAATATTCAACTATTGATCGAACGGGTGTTTTTTAAGCTACTTCCTTTGTTGATGGACTAAAGCTCTTGAAGATTCTTGCAATGAAACTTTGCCATCTGCCTGACTAGCGATTAATTTCATGTGGTCGTTCCATTTCAAATCGCTAAGTGCGTATACAACTAGGAATTTCACGGAAGCAACTGCTTTCAGTGATTGTTCTGCAATTGTGTGATCATACAATAAAGGATCTTCCTGTCCATGTACAGCAATACGTTACATTTGTTTGCGCTGAATGTCAATTGCCACTCCCTGCACCAAGAGTCTTCCTGCATTTCTCTATAATTTTCGAGTGTCGCGATATCTCTGTATACAACAGCATCGACACCGAAAACCCTCAAGGAACTTCCGACGTTATTTAGTAGGTCATTTATATACAGGATGTCAAAAAGAAAAAAACAACAAAACAAGAAAAAAACAACAAAACAAGAAAAACATGACTAATCAACAACTGCTCTAAAACGCATACCTTAAGAGATATGACCACGTGTTCATCTTCGATACCATGGAACACATCTCTTCCACTGCAGTATCTTTGCTTTTCATATTGTGGGAGGAGGTAGTATTGACCAAAACAAGAAAAAATTTCCAGTAAACATGGGCTCTAAAATACATACCTTGCTGTAAGCACTTGTTCAGTAGAAGAGATGTGTTTCACACTTGCGAAGATGAGTAAGTGCTCATAGTTCTTAAAGTATGTATTTTAGACCCCATATTTACTAGACATTTTTTTCCTTTTTTTAGTCATTACTTCCTCCTCCAGAAATGTGGAAAGGAAAGACCTTCCAGTAGAAGAGATCTGTTTCACAGTGTCGAACATGAACAAATACTCTTAAAGTAGAACCAATGTTTACTGATAGTTTTCACTTATTTTTATGTAAGGAATATGTTTCTAAAGTTTGTTAGTGCTATTTTTGGGAAACCCTGTATATCATGAAACGTTATGGTACCATGATATTCCCCCGGAGCGTGCTAGAAGGCAGAACACTTAGAAAATGTAACAGATCCAGTAGAGAGACTGCCTACACTACGCTTGTCCACCCTCTTTAAGAATACTGCTGAACGGTGTGGAATCCTTACCAGACAAGACTGAGACGGAGCACATCGAGAAAGTTCAAAGAAGGGCAGCACGTTTTGTATTATCGCGAAATAGGGGGGAGAGAGTCAATGAAATGATACATGTTTTGGGCAAAGGAATCTTCTCACGAAATTTCAATCACCAACTTTCTCCTCCGAATGCGAAAATATTTTTTTGAAGTCGGCTTACATAGGGAGAAACGATCACCATAATAAAAGAAGGGAAATCAGAGCTTGCACCGAACGATAGAGGTGTTCTTTTTTCCGCGCGTTGTACGAGATTGGAATAATAGAGAATTATTGTGAAGGTGGTTCGATGAACCCTCTGACAGGCACTTAAAAGTGATTTGCAGAGTATCTATGTAGATGGCGATGTAGATGTAGACTTTTATGTCTAAAAACTTCTCTTCATTCAGAATGACATGTTTTGTTATGTTTGCTAGAAGCTCCTCAGTCCAGTCACACAGTTCTAATACTTCTTACGCTCATATTTTGTTCATTAGGCGGCAGTGCGGAACTGTATCGTATCCTTCCGGAAGTCAAGGAACACGGCATCTATATGGGAACTTGTATCTACCACTTTCGATGTCTCTTGGACAAACACAGCAAAGTGGAGGCTTTGTCTTTGTCTAGATACTGTAAAACACAAATACCTTTGTGCTTTCAGATGTTTCGACCTTCTTGTGGAAGGACACTAGTAGAAAATATACCATGCCCACCTGCAACCTTTGCAGTGTGTCATGAAAACAAAGCAAACCGCGAAATAAGGATTAAGAAAACACAACTCTGTCACTATAAGAGGAATGATCTAGCACGATTAGGTTAATTTCCGAAGTTAGCAGTCCCCTGCTTCTGAACATGCACAGTATACAGCATACCCACGATTTTAGAACTCCATACTCTGCACAGTCAGTTCATCATTGACGTCATTGGCCTACCCGCGACATTGTCGGCAGCTGATTTGACGCAGGCACGCTACGCTTACCCAAAACGACTAGTCGGTTTTGACAAGAAAGTCGCTCGTGTAAACGGGTTTAAGGTTAAGAGCGGAACCCTGATTTTGGGCCTCGAGAGCCAAGCCGGATGTGGTTCACTGTAGCGTGAGAGGATTATAGTCTCCCGAGACTATGTGAAATGTATTAGTACCTGCCCCTTGCTGTGTACAAGCAAGCAGGCTTAGGGGATCCTGGGAATTTCAGCTACCCCTTTAAGTTACCTTACCGCACACATCGAGGTTTGATATACATTTCAGATCGCTTTCCAGTTGCTGTTTGAATTTTACTGCCTGTTCTCCGCAGTAAATACCTTTATAAAGTCTGTCCCGTTCACAAACAATTAGAAACTGTGCGTTGAGTCCGATCAAGGATATCTCAAAACGTAGACATTACGTAATATCTCCGAGATATTGTCGAAGGATACATTCGTTCTCGCAACAGTCCATCTACAACAACCAAGGGGGAAAGGAGGCCCTGGAGAGGGGGACAGGGTATAGGACTATCAGTTGTCAGTCGAAAGACTGGACGGATGGAGCTCTCCACGCAACTCTATCATGTGCAAGTCTCTTTATCTCCGAATATCTATTGCAAACTACATCTCGTTGAACCTACTTACTGTATTCATCTCTAAGTCTTCCTATAAACTTTTTATCCCTCCCCCTTCACTCTCCCCTCCAATACTAAATTGAAAATACCTTGATGCTTCATAGTGTGTTCTATCAACCGATCCCTTCTTTTAGTGACGTTATGCCACAAATTTCTTTTCTCCTCAATTTTATTCAGTACCTCCTCATTGTTTACAGGAACTACCCATCCAGTCCTCAACATTCTTCTGTAGCGCCACATTTCAAAATCTTCTATTCTCTTCTTGTCTGAACTGTTTATCTTCCATGTTTCACTTCCATACAAGGCTACACTCAGACTAATACATTCAGAAAAGACTTCCTAGTTCTTAAATCTATAGTCAGTGTTAACAAATATCTTTTCTGCAGAAATGCCTACCTTGCCGTTGCCGGTCTACATTTTATATCTTCTCTCCTTTGGTAATCATCAGTTATTTTCCTCCCAAAATGGCAGAACTAATCTACTACTTATAGTGTTTCGTTTCCTAATCTAACTCCCCTAGCAAGGCTTGATTTAATTCCACTACATTCGATTACCCTTGTTTTACTTTTGTTGCCGGCCGGGGTGACCCAGCAGTTCTAGGCGCAACAGTCTGGAACCGCGCGACCGCTACGGTCGCAGGTTCGAATCCTGCCTCGCGCATGAATGTTTGTGATGTCCTTAGGTTAGTTGAGTTTAAGTAGTTCTAAGTTCTAGGGGACTGATGACCTCAGAAGTTAAGTCCCATAGTGCTCAGAGCCATTTTTTACTTTTGTTAATATTCATCTTATATCTTTCTTTCAGGAGTATCAGTACATTATGGTAAAAGCATCTTCAGAGGATTTCTCTTGAGAGGTAGTATGCCACGTTCAGTAGCTACAATTAAACAGACGTAAAGAAGGAGATTACCCTATATGATTTGGAGTATCTTTGCATATCTCACGTTTATTTGTTATATTGATAATACGTAGCTGTGGTTATCATATAAAACGTTCATTGTGATCACCATTCCACAAATAAGACTGTCTTTCAATACGAACTTGGTGACTGATTTACATTAAACATTTTTCACCTGACATATGTATATATACGGAACGTGGTACTAAGCTCGAGAATTTCTGTGGGAGAAAGAAATCAGTTAAGGGTTGAATATGTTCGTAGCGCTATAATAGGATTTGCTTTCCTAGTACCACTGCTGGCCACGAAAATAGGACTCGTGAAAGAAAAATGGATTCGCGTTTGGTATGGAGCACGGCTTTACCGTCTCGCTAAAAGCAGCATTCAGCGTGGTCATCGCAGCTGTGCGACCGACGTTCTCGTGAGGTCAACCTAAGCTCAATTAGAGTCGAGATGATGTCCTTTCTCCCAAAGCTGCTCGTCATGCAATAGATGTAAGAGAGCCATTAAAATGAAAGAGAGAAGCCTAGTGGATTGAGGTGGAGTGGCACGCACGCTACCTGGAGTGAAGAGCATGGTGCCTGGAGGCTGACACAAAACCTCAGCTGAGATCACAGTAAGTATGGTCTCCGCCATTTGGCTGATCAGGGAGTTGCCAAGAAGACTTCATTACGAGGAGCGTATTATACAGCATTTCTGTCTTTGAAAATACCTCCATACAAAAAACTTTAACGTCTGACGCTCGAAGAGAGCAAAGAGAAACGGCAAGGAGTAAGTTTATTACTAGAATAGAATGCACCACGAAAGTGCATTTTAATCTTAAGCTCGTGTTTGGGTAAATTTTCAGAATGCCTTAGAAATTAACATTCTAATTTGCAACGCATCTAAGATATATGATGATCCGCACGCTGTTCATTTCAGTGTACTTCAGGAGTATGTCGAGTAGAATGAATGAAATCGAAGCATTTTCAAATATTGCTGTTTACAGTCAGCATACTTATTTTTGGGAGGTTACTAGTCAACTTCGGTGATATGCACAGTCCTACAATTTTAATTATTGGGTAAAGCGTTGGAAGTACGTGGAGTCAGACTCATTAGAGATGATGCACTGTCTCCGTTTGGCAATGATGGGAAACCGTGTTAAAACAGCAACACGGAGACTCACCCGTTTTGAAACTGGGAAACTATGGCTAATTCAGAATGTCCTCTCGGGAACCTGAAATTCATTTCCCCCTAAACAAGAGTCTAATATTTTAGTCAAAACTCTGTAATACTTGTAATCTGATAAACACACATTGCGAAAAACGGAGTAAGAAAACATACAGTTTAAACTTTTAACAATCCAAACTAAAAATGTTAACTGAAATAACATAGAAAGCAAATTAGTCACTCTGCGGGTGTCGAGGTAACTATTGGAAAGTTCTCCAAACGTTGATTTTTATTATGCAAAGCATGATTTCTACCTCCTTCCCAATTTAAAGATTCAAGCGATTTTTCTGGACGAGACACAGCAGAAGATGCGAAAGAAGTGAGTAACTAGAAAGCAGTATTACTCAACACGATGAATCAAACGAACATATCTTAAACACACTTGTGTGGGCGAAGAAAGGTTAATTTCATTAAAAAAATTGGGCTACTGATGTCAGGACTGAGGAAGAAGTTTATCAAAGTATACTCTGCACAGAAATATCGTTTAGTGGACAGACTGGAGAAGCTACAACAAGAAACTTTTGAAATGATATGCTGCATATTAAACGTACACGTATTGAAGGAAGTAAGCGATAGACTGCTATTCTGTCGATATTAGACTTTTATTATCATATATTTAGCAGAAACTTTGATTCGTCAGTGGCTGGACTGCTCGTATTATTCAAAGGGAGTTTATTGCACCCCAAACGTTGTTCAGTTGAACACAATGCCCTTCTCGTCAGCTTTCTCTCATTTGCTATTACCACTTTCGCCTGCTCATGCAACTACGTCCGTTAGTAGCAGCAGGGTCAGTTGAGTGAGATGGCGAATAAATGGAACGCCACAAGAATGAAGCGTTCTCATTAACCGCCAATGTAAATTTCGATGCATAGCTTCGTCTTCAGGCATTCAGCTTACAACACGGGAAATATCACTGCTGTGACAGGGCGGTGAAAATGCGTGTCAGGTGAGTAATAAGATGAATGCAGACTGAAAAATCCTGAGAATTTAAAAAAGAAAAAGGCCAGATTTTAAGTAAGATGATGTTTCTAAAAGCAAGAAATAAAATAGATTAGAGAAACATTTTACGTACCTTTGATGATGCTCAAAATGAAGTACAGAAAATGAGGGGCGTCAAACGTTTCTCTAATGTATTTCCTTTACTTTTAGACAAACGATTTCATAAAACATTTGAACTTTTCAAACTTCTTATTTTCAAGTTTTGTTCAAAAAGTATCAAATATAATATACTGAAATATCGATCGGTATTCTGTTGTTACATTCTAAAGATCAAGATTAAGCAGACAAGTTTCAATTTGTGGTGTAATTTCATAATTATTTTATATTTTCACCTCTGAAAAAAGAATTCCACAATTTCTACACCTATATAACCTTTTATCAGCAAAACAGCTAGGCTCGTGAACTTCTTGATACTTCATTTACAGAGCTAGCAACAGCTGTTCGTGAAATATTTCATACTTCCCTCAAATCACTAATAAAGTTTTTCTAACTACCATGATTAATATCAAGCAATTACACATTTTGTTAGGAAAACTAGACGTCATGCTGGTCAATTAGATTCCCCGTTTGTCCATTTCCCAATCTTCGTTTGGCCACAAAATTCGGACAAAAATCCACTGCGCAGTTTCTAGGGAGTCTTGTTTCCGTTTCGGTCGAACATTTCACCAAAAAATGGTGTTATGAATATCTCAGCTCTAAATTTACTAACAAATCATTTGATACTTCCTCGCGCCTGGTATATCTCTGCACGTGCCACAGTCGGTTAGGTTATATTACGTTGAGAGCGTCCACCATTATCTTATTGACACCCCTACAAAGTTTTTACTAGATAACAGAGCCCGAAACAATTAAAAAGCTCTCTCTCTTCTGGTATTTGAATCACCACATATCATTAAGTACCTCGCTGCGTTTTACTGTTTAGATGTGACGGCTAGTCTCAGAAGCTGCCGTAGGGATTTTGATACGATTTTCACTAATAGACAGACTGATTCACGGCAAGGGTTTGAGTTGGTAATTTATGACTGCTACATCAGACAAGTCGTCCGGCCGTACATACTTAGTGCCCTGCGCGCGAAGCCCGGAACGGGTCGCTAGTACGTAATAAAGTAAAGGTGTTCATGTAGGTGTCTACACAAATCCGTGCATTCCCATCCACACTCGAAGACACACTCACACAGACCTACGTGGTTTTATAGACTTGTAACAGGCATGAGATAAAGTGTACCTTAATTAAATCAGCAGATGTTGAATAAATTTGTTAAAATTATTGAGCGGTAGACAGGCCGCTGGTCACCTCGTATAGGAACATATTTATGAAGTCTTCGGTGCATAGTACCTGATGACATCAGCTTTCTGGAGGCTGCACCGATAACTGTCCATGGTAGGCATAAAGTCGCAGTTCTATTCCTTCCAGAATTTAACACAAAATATCACTCATTGCTGTACACCATCGTTCTTGTGCGTCATTGAACATTCCGATGCCGCAGCTCTTATTAGAAGACTACAGAACGGTGAACATTTAACCACCTTGATCTTCCTGCCTGCGTTGGAATGGCTTCCGATCTGTCAATGGCACTTCGCCGTAGTTCATTCACAAAGTGGTGCTCTAAAGCAGTTTGGCTAATCTGGATATGCTAAGTATCTCCCCTCACCCTAAAGGAGCCCCTGCAGTCCTACAGCACAGCCAGTTGTCTGCTATGTACAGGTGAGACAAACAATTTAGTTGGTTTGTCTGTGAAACTTTTCTGTAATACTACTGCGATAACAATAGTCTTATGTTTCGTCTCAGTTGTTTTATGCTTCCGGTATTACAGCTGCTTTTTTGAGAATTTTTCCTAATTTATTGAAACCATTGTGTATTACATATCACATATATTTTCAAATCCAGCGTTTACTCGTAACAGTGCAGACATATTAAATAATGATACAATAAAACATTTCAAACAAGATATAAAACTGAAAAATATCTCAAACGGCTGATGTAGACTGTGTGCGTATAGTTGATTAAAACCGGAAAAAAGAAAGCGACTTTTAAAATTTAAAGATCCAAAGGTTGTTGAGACGTTCAAAGGGAGCCTTAAGCAATGATTTTTTGAAACAGGGGAAAGGAACACAACAGAATACGGTTGGGTGGCTTTGAGAGGTGCAATAGCAGCAGAGGAATAAATAGGCAAAAAGATAAGGACCAGCATAATTACTTGGATAATATACGAGATATTGAATTTTAACAGACGAAAGGAGAAAATTTAAAAATACAGAAAATGAAGCTATCAAAAGAGTACAGACGTGTAAAAAATGAAATTAGCAGAATGTGCGAAATGGCAAAGCAAGAATAACTAGAGAAGAAATGAAAAATGCCTGTAGGGAAATTAAAGATACGTTTGCAGGAAAGAGAATTACTTGTATGACTGAAGAGCTCATGTAGTGTGTAAGTAGTAAGTGAAGAAGTGAAGGCTGAAAGGTGGAAGGAATATATAGAAAGGATGTACCGAACGAAACAAATTTCAAGACAGTGGTAGCAAGTTGCATATCTAGTGGTAGAAAGTTGCATATCTAGGATTGTCTGCTTTTATAGTTCACTTCTTCAGTTAGTCCTGCTAAGATGGCTAGGATGTGTGCATGCTGTATCTAGATGCAGCAGGAACTGGCAGATTCCATATTTCTAGATTTCCGGAAAGCCTCTGACACGGTGCCCCAAAGCAGGCTGTTAGCGAAGGTACGAGCACATGGAATAAGTTCACAGATATGTGAGTGGCTCGAAGATTTCGTAAGTAACAGAACCCACTATGTTGTCCTCGATGGTGACTGTTCGTCAGAGACTAGGGTACCATGAGGAGTGCCCCACGTAAGTGTTATAGGACCGCTGCTGTTTCCTATATACATACATGATGTGGCAGACAGGGTGGGCATCAATCTGCAGTTGTTTGCTGATGATGCCATTGTGTATGGTAAGGTGTCGAATTGACTTACAGTACGAAGATACTATACGACTTAAACAAAATTTCAGGATGGTGTGATGAATGGCAGGTAGCCCTAAATGTGGAAAATATAGGTAAGTTAATGCGGATGAGTAGGAAGATCAAACCGGTAATGTATTACACGCTTTCTGTTTGACACTGTTAGTCGTTTAAATATCTGGGCATAACGTTGCAAAGTGATATAAGGTGGAACGAGCATGTGAGAGCGGTGGTAGGGGAGGCGAATGGTCGACTTGAGTCTATTGGGAGAATTTTAGGAAAGAGTGGTTCACCTGTAAAGGAACCGCATATAGGACGCTGCTGTGACCTGTTCTTGAATACTGCTTGAGTGTTTGAGATCCGTACCAGGTCGGACTGAAGGCATACATCAAAGCAATTCAGAGGCGGGCTACTAGATTTTTTACCGGTAGGTTCGAACCACACGAAGATGTTTCACGAACTTAAATGGAAATTCCTGGAAAGAGGGCGACGTTCTTTTCGAGAAACCCTATTGAGAAAATTTAGAGAATCGCTATTTGAAGCTGACTGCCGAACAATTCTACTGCCGCCAACATACATTGCACATAAAGACCACGAAGATATACGAGAAATTAGTGCGCATACAGAGGCATATACACAATCGTTTTTCCCTCGCCCTATTTGCGAGAGGAATAGGAAAGGAAATAACAAATGGTGGTACAGGGTA
This sequence comes from Schistocerca gregaria, assembly GCF_023897955.1. NCBI lineage: Eukaryota > Metazoa > Arthropoda > Insecta > Orthoptera > Acrididae > Schistocerca > Schistocerca gregaria. The sequence goes on along the minus strand of NC_064931.1, from coordinate 199,486,106 downwards.
CCCTCCGCCACGCACCGTACTGTGGGTTGTGGCTTACCTATATAGATATAAATGAAAAGAGGTGATCAACACACACGAGGTCCACGTAGTTACACACCACCAAGAAGCTTTGACCATTCCAAGCAACAGTTTACTTTATTTGTAGGGGAAATTTGTGAAAAAAGATAGAGCTCCTACATCAACATCTCACCTAACACATAAGGCCTTCACTTCCCTGTTTCAGGAAATAAGATACTAGCTGACTGAGACTGATAATGACTGCTCCTCAGAGTGTAGGTATCAACTTTAAACAACATATTTTTCAGCATGAAAATCTGACTTGAATGGTTTAGAAAATGCAAGATGGTTTATGGAGAAACCAACATTAGCAGATGATCACAAACGATTTTTGTGCATCAACATTTCTCAAGATGCTGTTGGATTATTTTAGAAACATAAAATGGATTCTAGGTAACGTTAAGCAGAAACTTTGAAGTGGAGTGAACGGTAATGCATATATCCAAGGAGGTGGTATTCGTTTGGTAGAGAACATGATTGTGCTCGAAAAAGTGATTTGCAAAATGCCCCATATCTCCTCTGATAAGGAATGCTCAAAACTTTTAAACATACTTTGGTCTAACATTCAGTTGCCTTTAAATTTCAGATCAAGGGAGCTATTAGAATATCCTTCTTTTCAAATTGCATTTCGACAATCATGGACTATTAAAATGGCAGTTCAATTAGAAAGATCATGATTTATCGTAACCGCAATCTAGACTGATAGGAAAGTGAACCTGAAACGTGATCCACCTGAATTCAACAATTGTAATTAAAAAAACGCAATAGTTTACATTATGTCATAGCTCTACCTGTATTACAAGTTTCAACGGCATCGGTATAATAACGCCTACAGTCTTTTATTCAGTTGGTATGCAACGTTTCGTCCAGCATAATATGAGAATGAAGAGAATGAGAAGCGGCTCTCAGTCCAAAGGAATTTATAAAGTTAGGTCCAATTCTCATTATATGTCGCTCACTACAGAACGAAAGCGTGAAGTCGACTGATCTACGTCCAAATTGAATTTGGAGCCTCTCTAGACTTCCCAGCAAACACAGGGGTGTTTGCATTAACATTACATGATTGAATAATTAACAACTCTCGGCTTACTGGAATTGTCCACAGACTTGTATAAATTAATAGGTGCACTATAACATACACTCCTGGAAATGGAAAAAAGAACACATTGACACCGGTGTGTCAGACCCACCATACTTGCTCCGGACACTGCGAGAGGGCTGTACAAGCAATGATCACACACACGGCACAGCGGACACTCCAGGAACCGCGGTGTTGGCCATCGAATGGCGCTAGCTGCGCAGCATTTGTGCACCGCCGCCGTCAGTGTCAGCCAGTTTGCCGTGGCATACGGAGCTCCATCGCAGTCTTTAACACTGGTAGCATGCCGCGACAGCGTGGACGTGAACCGTATGTGCAGTTGACGGACTTTGAGCGAGGGCGTATAGTGGGCATGCAGGAGGCCGGGTGGACGTACCGCCGAATTGCTCAACACGTGGGGCGTGAGGTCTCCACAGTACGTCGATGTTGTCGCCAGTGGTCGGCGGAAGGTGCACGTGGCCGTCGACCTGGGACCGGACCGCAGCGACGCACGGATGCACGCCAAGACCGTAGGATCCTACGCAGTGCCGTAGGGGACTGCACCGCCACTTCCCAGCAAATTAGGGACACTGTTGCTCCTGGGGTATCGGCGAGGACCATTTGCAACCGTCTCCATGAAGCTGGGCTACGGTCCCGCACACCGTTAGGCCCTCTTCCGCTCACGCCCCAACATCGTGCAGCCCGCCTCCAGTGGTGTCGCGACAGGCGTGAATGGAGGGACGAATGGAGACGTGTCGTCTTCAGCGAAGAGAGTCGCTTCTGCCTTGGCGCCAATGATGGTCGTATGCGTGTTTGGCGCCGTGCAGGTGAGCGCCACAATCAGGACTACATACGACCGAGGCACACAGGGCCAATACCCAGCATCATGGTGTGGGGAGCGATCTCCTACACTGGCCGTACACCTCTGGTGATCGTCGAGGGGACACTGAATAGTGCACGGTACATCCAAACCGTCATCGAACCCATCGTTCTACCATTCCTAGACCGGCAAGGGAACTTGCTGTTCCAACAGGACAATGCACGTCCGCATGTATCCCGTGCCACCCAACGTGCTCTAGAAGGTGTAAGTCAACTACCCTGGCCAGCAAGATCTCCGGATCTGTCCCCCATTGAGCATGTTTGGGACTGGATGAAGCGTCGTCTCACGCGGTCTGCACGTCCAGCACGAACGCTGGTCCAACTGAGGCGCCAGGTGGAAATGGCATGGCAAGCCGTTCCACAGGACTACATCCAGCATCTCTACGATCATCTCCATGGGAGAATAACAGCCTGCATTGCTGCGAATGGTGGATATACACTGTACTAGTGCCGACATTGTGCGTGCTCTGTTGCCTGTGTCTATGTGCCTCTGGTTCTGTCAGTGTGATCATGTGATGTATCTGACCCCAGGAAAGTGTCAATAAAGTTTCCTCTTCCTGGGACAATGAATTCACGGTGTTCTTATTTCAATTTCCAGGAGTGTATAACACATCTGAAGGTAACACCTTGAACTGTAAACACTTTAACTGATGTCCAATGTTTTTAATGAATAAGGGCACTTTGTATTTAAAGACATCATCTTCATGAACAATAGAAAATCTATCACAACATTTTCTACAATCGTTGCTTTGAGAAAATCTCTCAGAGATGTGAAATGGTTAAGTCGAAATTACCGTGGAGTGAACTGAGATGATCAGCAGTGACTTTTGAAGACATGGCGACACTACTTTAAAGTTCAGATCACACTTACTCGACTGTTTAAATGAAAAGTAGTGACAAAGCGTTATGGATACATGATATTAACAAGAACACTGTAGTTAGAAATTGGAAAACATATGCATGTCTGCAACCTGCACACCATTAGGCTGAGGAAAAAGAAGACAAAGAACTGATTTGTGTGTACACTAGATAATGTAAAACTAATATTAACATGGATGACAAATAAATTATTTTTAATTGAAAAACAATCTCACCTATCTTATAATTTCATAACTGTACCCTGAGCACTCTCACACTTCCCTCAACCCTCCGGTAGCTGCGGTGGCACGTGTGCACTGCTACTGACTCATATGTACTCTCACGACTGCTCCCATTGTCTCAGCTTGCAGACCACATTTCACTTCAGTCTCATAATATCATTTGTGTCATTAGCACCATAAACAGCAGCATTACAAAGTGATCCAGCAACACCATCAGCGGTAGCAGTGGCTGGCAAGTATCTTCATTTCGAGAATGACAGGGATTCAATAGCAGCTGTTTGATGAAGGTACACTAGCACTATTAATGCAGCATGTTACAGAGGACAATCCAACATGTAAGTACGAACTATATATATAGACTCATGCTCATAAATTAAGGATAATTGTTGCAGAATGTGTTGCCACACAACGTGGCACTACACAAAACTGGCGTTAATAGCATAGGAACATAGGGAACACACACGACGCAGGTCTGTAAGTCCACGGTATTAGTGATAAGTTGAGTAAACCGTCCCGAAACACATGTGCTACAAAACGCCACTGTTTCCTGTGCATGTACCCCGACATCAATATGGGATATGATCACCATGCACACGTACACAGGCCGCACAACGGGTTGGCATACTCTGAATCAGGTGGACGAGCAGCTGCTGGAGTATAGCCTCCCATTCTTGCACCAGTGCCTGTCGGAGCTCCTGAAATGTTCTAGGGGTTTGAAGATACGTCGACCGAGAGCATCCCAGACGTGCTCGATGGGGTTTAGGTTTGGAGAACAGGCTGGCCACTTCATTCGCCTGATATCTTCTGTTTCAAGATACTTCTCCACGATAGTAGCTCGGTGGGGCCATTCGTTATCACCCATCACAAGCAATGTGGGACCCACTGTACCCCTGGAAAGGAGGACATACTGGTGCAAAATGAGTTCCCGATACACCTGACCTGTTACAGTCCCTCTGTCAAAGACATGCCAGGGTGTACGTGCACGAATCGTAAACTCACCCCACACCATCAAACCACGACCTCCATACAGGTCCCTTTTAAGAGCATTAAGGGGTTGGTATCTGGTTCCTGGTTCACGCCAGATGAAAACCCAGGGAGAATCACTGTAGAGACTATACCTGGACTCATCCCTAAACATAACCTGGCACCACTGTTCCAATGACCATGTACTGACTCTCCTGTGACCAGGGATCAATGGAATGCACCTTGCAAGTCTCCGGGGGAAGAAACCATGTCTGTTTAGTCGTCTGTAGACTGTGTGTCTGGAGGCAACTGTTCCGGAGGCTGTGGTAAGGTCCCGAGAAAGGCTACCTGCAGTACTCCGTGGCCGTCTGAAGGCACTGATAGTGAGATATCGATCTTCTTGTGGTGTTGTACACTGTGGTGTTGTAATGTAGCGCCTGCACACGTTTCCCGTCTGCTGGAATCGTTGCCATAATCTTGAGATCACACTTTGTGGTACACGGAGGGCCCGTGCTACAACCTGCTGTGTTTGACCAGCCTCCAGTCGCCCTAGTATTCTACCCCTCATAACGTCATCAATATGTGTTCTTTTAGCCAATTTCAACACACAGTCACCATCATCACGTCTAAAAACGTCTGCACACTTACTCGCTGCACCGTACTCTGACATCCACCAACACACCTTTGCGTATGTGTACTGCTGCCAGCGCCACCGTGCGACGACCGCAGGTCAAATGCACCTCATGGTCATAACCCGAGGTTATTTAAACCCACAAACCGCCCACCAGAGAGTTGTTTCACCATGAATCAGCATATCCTTAACTTATGAGCATGAGTGTATAAGAGCTACAACTTTGTTTCCGCCACTTTTTCTCGAAGTTCGTGGCTTTATTGTGAAAAAAATTGCAAAAAATGTAGGATTCACAGTATTAGCCATCTCTGGCCAATATTTTCTCCTAGCTTCAAGGGCGAATATGAATCGCATGTAGCAAACACGGGGTGTCGTTTGAGGAGATCCAAGAAGCATTCCAATTTTGCACTTCTTCATATGACCGGAAGTGTTGGTCTGGAGAATACAGCAAGTGGAGTGGTACTTCCCATTTCAACATTTCCTAGTGCGTTGTGACGGATTTTACGACATGGAGTTGAGCATTGTCAAGCTGTAAAATAACTTTTCCATGCTTATCGCTCTATTGTGGCAGTTTGTCTTTCTGCGCCCAGCTTAAACGCATCAGACGCTTTCGATAACAATCTCCAGTGATTGTTTCCTTCAGTTGCAGTAGCCTCGAGCGCCTTCTCTCTTCCACCGCCATGCCAGTCTTCGACCTCAAAAATCACCGTTCTTGAAGTGTTGATACAATTCTCTGCACGTTTTTTCAGTAATAGGTGTCGTACCATAGATCTTCCCCACCATTTTAAAAGCCTCCGCAGCAGATTTTTTCATGCTAAACCAGAAAATTAAAACTACCACCATTTCACGGGAAGTAGGCTTATAAGTTCACATGTTCAGTCGAGAATAGCTCTGTGATGTAATCACAAACCAACTAGTAATTCGATGGTGCTATTCTTAAAAATGCCTAATCTTATTGCCTGATGCTTACAGTTTCCATCTACTGCAATTCTTCTGCCATTTTGCAATATATAATGTACGTACTTTTTATACAGAATCTGATTCTGCAATAAAAGATGCCATATGAAACTTTAAAGTTGCCTCCCATCCCACCCCCAGGGGGCTAGGGTGGAGGGGTAATTTTATCACCAGCAGATGTCCCCCTCGAAAATAATGAACTTTGGGTTCTACACATTTTTTCGTGTGAAGCTTATTCTGGTTTGTCAACTTATAATTTACGCCATGTATACTACAAAGTACATACACTCACTTATTCGGCTGTGTGTGTGTGTGTGTGTGTGTGTGTGTGTGTGTGTGTGTGTGTGTGTGTGTGCATATGTATGGAAGTTTTCGATACTTACAGACTGTTGTTGAGTTAATTGGTTTTATGCAGCTCTCCAGGCTACTCTATCCTGTGCAAGCCTTGTCATCTCCGAATACTGTAACCTACATCCCTCTGAATCTGCTTACTGTATTCGTTTCTCGAATTTCCTCTACGATTCTTACCCTCCATGCTTCCCTCCAATACTAAACTGATGATCGCTTGATGCCTCAGAATGTGTCCTGCCAACCGACCCTTCTTCTAGACAAGTTGTGCCACAAATTCCTTTTCTCCCAGATTCTGTTCAGTACCTCCTCATTACTTACGTGATCTACCCATCTAATCCTCAGCATTCGTCTATAGCATCACATTTCGAAAGCTTCTATTCTCTTCTTGTCTAAACTATTTATCGTCCATGTTTCGCTTCCATACATGGGTACACTCCATACAAATCCTTTCAGAAACGACTTCCTGACACTTGAATCTATACTCGAGATTAACAAATTTCTCTTCTTCAGGAACGCTTTCCTTGCCATAGCCAGTCTACATTTTATATCCTCCCTATTTCGACCATCAGTTATTTTGCTCCCCATATAGAAAAACTCATCTACGACTTTAAGTTTCTCATTTCCCAATCTAATTCCCTCAGCATCACCTAATTTAATTCGACCTTCAGTCTGGAACCGCGCTACCACTACAGTCGCAGGTTCGAATCCTGCCTCGGGCATGGATGTGTGTGATGTCCTTAGGTTAGTTAGGTTTACGTAGTTCTAAGTTCTAGGGGACTGGTGACCTCAAATGTTAAGTCCCGTAGTGCTCAGAGCCATTTGAAATTTTTTTTTTTTTAAATTCGACTACATTCCATTATCCTCGTTTTCATTTTGTTGATTTTCATCTTAAATCCTCCTTTGAAAACACTGTCCATTCCGTTCAACTGCTCTTCCAAGTCCTTTGCCATCTCTGACAGAATTACAATGTTGTCGGCAAACCTTAAAGTTTTTACTTCTTCTCCATGGATTTTAACTCCTACTCCGAATTTTTCTTTTGTTCCCTTTACTGCTTGCTCAATATATAGATTAAATAACATCGGAGATAGGCTACAACGCTGTCTCTCTCCCTTCTCAACCACTGCTTCCCTTTCTTGCCCCTCGACTCTTATACCTGCCACCTGGTTTCTGTACAAATTGTAAATAGCCTTTCGCTCCCTGTATTTTACCCCTGCCACCTTCAGAATTTGAAAGAGAGTATTCCAGTCAACATTGTCGAAAGCTTTCTCTAAGTCTAAAAATGCTAGAAACATAGGTTTGCGTCTCCTTAATCTACCTTTTAAGATAAGTCATAGGGTCAGTATTGCCTCACGTGTTCCAACATTTCTACGGAATCCAAACTGATCTTCCCCGAGGTCAGATTTTACCAGTCTTTCCATTCGACTGTAAACAATTCGAGTTAGTACAGTATTTTGCAGCCATGACTTCTTAAACTGATAGTTCGGTAATTTTCACACTTGTCAACACGAGCTTTCTTTGAGATTGTGATTATTGCATTCTTCTTGCAGTCTGAGGGTACTTCACCTGTTTCATACATCTTGCTCACCAGATGGTATAGTTTTGTTAGGGCTGGTTCTCCCAAGGCTATCAGTAGTTCTTATGGAATGTTGTCTTCCCCGAGGTCAGATTTTACCAGTCTTTCCATTCGACTGTAAACAATTCGAGTTAGTACAGTATTTTGCAGCCATGACTTCTTAAACTGATAGTTCGGTAATTTTCACACTTGTCAACACGAGCTTTCTTTGAGATTGTGATTATTGCATTCTTCTTGCAGTCTGAGGGTACTTCACCTGTTTCATACATCTTGCTCACCAGATGGTATAGTTTTGTTAGGGCTGGTTCTCCCAAGGCTATCAGTAGTTCTTATGGAATGTTGTCTACTCCCGGAGCCTTGTTTCGACTTAAGTCTTTCAGTGCTCTGTCAAACTCTTCACGCAGTATCACATTTCCCATTTCGTCTTTATCCACGTCCACTTCCATTTCAATAATATTTCCCTTAAGTACATTGCACTTGTATAGACTCTCTATATACTCGTTCCACCTTTTTTCCTTTCCTTTTTTTGCCTAGAACTGGTTTTCCATCTGAGCTCTTGATATTCATACAAGTGATTCTCTTTTCTCCAAAGGTCTTTTTTAATTTTCTTGTAGGCAATATCTATCTTATCCCTAGTGATAGATGCCTCTACATCCTCACATTTGTCCTCTAGCCATCCCTGCTTAGCCATTTTGCACTTCCTGTCGATCTCATTTTTGAGACGTTTGTATTCGTTTTTGCATGCTTCGTTTACTGCATTTTTATATTTTCTTCTTTCATCAAATAAATTCAATATCTACTCCGTTACCCACAGATTTCTACTAGCCCTCGTCTTTTTACCTACTTGAACCTCCGCTGCATTCACTATTTCATCTCTCAAAGCTACCCATTCTCCTTCTACTGTATCTCTTTCCCCCGTTCTTGTCACTCGTTCAATACTGCTCTCTGAAACTCTCTGCAACATCTGGTTCTTTCAGTTTATCCAAGTTCCATCTCCTTAAAATGCCACCATTTAGCAGTTTCTTCAGTTTTAATCTACAGTTTATAACCAATCAATTTTGGTCAGAGTCCACATCTGACCCTGGATTTGTCTTACAATTTAAAACCTGGTTCCTAAATCTCTGTCTATCTGAAACCTTCCAGTGTCTCCAGGACTCTTCCACGTATAAAACTTTCTTTCATGATTTTTAAACCAAGTGTTAGCTATGAATAAGTTGTGCTCTGTGCAAAATTCTACCAGGCAGCTTCCTCTTCATTCCTTACGCCCATTCCGTATTCAACTACTACTTTTCCTTCTCTTCCTCTTCCTACTGTTCCAGTCCCCCATGACTATTAAATTTTCGTCTGACTTAACTATCTGAATTATTTCTTTTCTCTCATCATACATTTCATCAATCTTTTCGTCATCTGTGGAGCTAGTTGGCATAATAAACTTGTACTACTCTGGTAGGCGTGGGCTTCATGTCTATCTTTGCTACAACAATGCGTTCACTATGCTGTTTGTAGTAGGTTACCCGTGATTCTATTTTTTATTTAATTTTAAACCTATTCCTGCATTACCCCTCTTTTATTTTGTATTTATAGCCCTCTATTCACCTGACCAGAAGTCTTCTTCCTCCTGCCATCGAATTTCACTAATTCCACTATATCTAACTTTGGCTTATCCATTTCCCTTTTTAAATTTTATGATTTACCTATCCGACTAAGGGGTCTGACATTCCACGCTTCGATCCGTAGAACGCCAGTTTTCTTTCTCCAAATAACGACGTCCTCCTGAGTAGTCGCCACCCAGAGATCCTAATGAGGGAGTATGTTACCTCTGGAATATTTTACCCAAGAGCACGTCATCATCATTTAACCATACAGTAAAGCTGCATGCCGTCGGGAAAAATTAAGGCTGTAGTTCCCCATTGCATTCAGCCGTTCGCAGTAACATGACAGAAAGGTCGTTTTGGTTAATGTTACAAGGCCAGATCAGTTAATCGTCCAGACTGTTGCCCCTGCAACTACTAAAAGGCTGCTGACCCTCTTCAGGAACCACACGTTTGTCTGATCTCTCAAAATATACCCCTCCATTGTGGTTGCACCAACGGTACGGTTGTGTGTCGCTGAGGCACGCAAGCCTCCCCACCAATGATAAGGTCCATTGTGAGTGAGAGGAGGGTGTATGCTTATCGCTTGATTTTATACTAGGATTGTCGAAATTCATTTTGTATGCTTATCAAGTGATTTAATACCAGGATTGTCGAATTTCGTTTCACTGCAACGACAGTGCCATAGATTAATCCTTCCATTGCAATGTTGGCCATGCTATGTCATACACTCCTGGAAATTGAAATAAGAGCACCGTGAATTCATTGTCCCAGGAAGGGGAAACTTTATTGACACATTCCTGGGGTCAGATACATCACATGATCACACTGACAGAACCACAGGCACATAGACCCAGGCAACAGAGCATGCACAATGTCGGCACTAGTACAGTGTATATCCACCTTTCGCAGCAATGCAGGCTACTATTCTCCCATGGAGACGATCGTAGAGATGCTGGATGTAGTCCTGTGGAACGGCTTGCCATGCCATTTCCACCTGGCGCCTCAGTTGGACCAGCGTTCGTGCTGGCCGTGCAGACCGCGTGAGACAACGCTTCACCCAGTCCCAAACATGCTCAATGGGGGACAGATCCGGAGATCTTGCTGGCCAGGGTAGTTGACTTACACCTTCTAGAGCACGTTGGGTGACACGGGATACATGCGGACGTGCATTGTCCTGTTGGAACAGCAAGTTCCCTTCCGGTCTAGGAATGGTAGAACGATGGGTTCGATGACGGTTTGGATGTACCGTGCACTATTCAGTGTCCCCTCGACGATCACCAGCGGTGTACGGCCAGTGTAGGAGATCGCTCCCCACACCATGATGCCGGGTGTTGGCCCTGTGTGCCTCGGTCGTATGCAGTCCTGATTGTGGCGCTCACGTGCACGGCGCCAAACACGCATACGACCATCATTGGCACCAAGGCAGAAGCGACTCTCATCGCTGAAAACGACACGTCTCCATTCGTCCCTCCATTCACGCCTGTCGCGACACCACTGGAGGCGGGCTGCACGATGTTGGGGCGTCAGCGGAAGACGGCCTAACGGTGTGCGGGACCGTAGCCCAGCTTCATGGAGACGGTTGCAAATGGTCCTCGCTGATACCCCAGGAGCAACAGTGTCCCTAATTCGCTGGGAAGTGGCAGTGCGGTCCCCTACGGCACTGCGTAGGATCCTACGGTCTTGGCGTGCATCCGTGCGTTGCTGCGGTCCGGTCCCAGGTCGACGGGCAAGTGCACCTTCCGCCGACCACTGGCGACAACATCGATGTACTGTGGAGACCTCATGCCCCACGTGTTGAGCAATTCGGCGGTACGTCCACCCGGCCTCATGCCCACTATACGCCCTCGCTCAAAGTCCGTCAACTGCACATACGGTTCACGTCCACGCTGTCGCGGCATGCTACCAGTGTTAAAGACTGCGATGGAGCTCCGTATGCCACGGCAAACTGGCTGACACTGACGGCGGCGGTGCACAAATGCTGCGCAGCTAGCGCCATTCGACGGCCAACACCGCGGTTCCTGGTGTGTCCGCTGTGCCGTGCGTGTGATCATTGCTTGTACAGCCCTCTCGCAGTGTCCGGAGCAAGTATGGTGGGTCTGACACACCGGTGTCAATGTGTTCTTTTTTCCATTTCCAGGAGTGTATGTGCATGTGTGTGCGAGTGTCCGTGTTTCTCGCATTTTACTTACCTAATGTCGTTTATTTAGGTTGTATTAATGTTTATGTTGTGCTACCCACTCAGTTCTTGATTGAGACAGCATCAACTGGCTTGCACCCTACCATTTTTGGTGGCATAGAGATGTTGACCACGTCATAAAAATGGCTCTTAGCACTATGGGACTTAACATCTGAGGTCATGAGTCCCCTAGAACTTAGAACTACCTAAACCTAACTAACCTAAAGACATCACACACATCCATGCCTGAGGCAGGATTCGGACCTGCAACCGTAGCGTTCGCGTGGTTCCAGACTGAAGCGCCTAGAACCGCTCGGCCACAACGGCCTGCTGACCACGCCATATCAGGGAGAGTATTGACTATGCATATGTGCGTGATAGCACCTGTACTTTTTGCATTTTACTGACTCTGGTATTTGGCTCTGTGGAAACTGAATGTCCACCTGAGGACATGAAGCTAGATGGGCAGTAGAGGACAAAGTATAGCTGCAGTGCTGAACTTACATAGCGAGCACGCTGGCCATTGCACTAGATGAATTCACCAGCTAACATTGTTCCTCGCTGCTGGTATAAATACGACTGCCCAGCTAACTATCAGTCATTTCTGTAGTATGATCACTGTATTCTGGACTGTGCAATGACATTAACTGTTTGATAGAAGTGTTGCCCAAAAGGTCTAAAGAACCCTGGTTATGAAAATAATGGTATGTAAGTGCTGTTGTTTTGATGTACACCTAACATGCGCTTTTTTTCTTTGTTCGAGTGAGCCAAACACGAGTCATGTGATATGTAGTAAGCCATTACACCCCAGCTGCACAAAGACATGGTCTTGCCACCCATGGTGAGCTTGTGAACATAGCTCTGAATGAGTTCGAAGATCGTGCATCACAGGCTAAATGGACTAATTCAGCTGAGGCGAGGTTTTTATGTAAGTACATGTCTGCTTCTCTACTTGAGTATACATGTGTGTAAAATTTTTCATAAGATACATCTCGCCTGTTGTGCTGCTTTTTTTTCAGAAATGCTTGAGTAGTTTGGTCTTCCACTCATACCGCCTAGAAAAATGGCTCTAAGCGCTATTGGGCTTAATATCTGAGGTCATCAGTCCCCAAGACTTAGAACTACCTAAACCTAACTAACCTAAGGACACCACACACATCCGTGCCTGAGCCAGGATTCGAACCTGCGACCGTAGTAGCAGCGCGGTTCCAGACTGAAGCGCCTAGAACTGATCTGCCACAGCGGCCGGCCTACCGCCTAGAGCTTGGCCTTTTCGATCAGTACCAATGGTGTGTCAAGCACCCACAGTGATAAGGTCCATAACATGTCCTATGCCCACATCGACGGTGTATTCATCCACAGTGCCAGTAAAAGAAACACAGCATGTGCCGAAACTGCAGCAACCAGCACCGACACCATCGCAAACTCCTAGACCATTGTATGCTGCATCACTGTTGCCAACACCAGCAACACCACGAGCAGCACAACCGTCGACAACACCTAGGTGATCTATAGCTTTAGTGACGATTGTCTATTAGCCAGCAGCGACCTGTCTACTGTCGCACAGAACTACCATACTCAATGTTTTGGTGGTGTCCTTGAGGATAGGATACTGTATGCCCACACTGATAATACATTTAGGCATCATGTCCCCACCCATTATTTAAAGCATGCCTATCAGTTCTCCAAAGCAAACTTTCCAACATCATCAATGATCCTTGGTATCTTGCCATTTAATGTAGCACTGTGCTCACATTTGTCCTCTAGCCATCCCTGCTTAGCCATTTTGCACTTCCTGTCGATCTCATTTTTGAGACGTTTGTATTCGTTTTTGCATGCTTCGTTTACTGCATTTTTATATTTTCTTCTTTCATCAAATAAATTCAATATCTACTCCGTTACCCACAGATTTCTACTAGCCCTCGTCTTTTTACCTACTTGAACCTCCATTTGTCTCACAAAATAAAGTTATACATAAATGGGGTGATAATGGCGCGATACCTTGTAACACCTTACTTGCTGAGTGCTTTTGCAGGACATACCCAGAATCCATTACAGACCCATCTCTCTGAATTCCAAGAAAGATATTCCGGGAAAGCAAATAGCAGAGTTCTGTATTTAGATGTTCACATGTACCAGATTATTCTAATACTTGGAGGGGGGTCCTCCTACATTCTCCTTCCAAAGGATGTCACTTGAAAACAGAGCATTATTAATGCTCGAAATAACGAAAAATGCTGCTTTGCGTTTTCACATTTGGCCTGTGACAGAAATTATAAGAAAGATACACTGCATACAAGTAAATACCAAATGGATATTCATGTGTATTTTTAACATGATAATATCGAACTGTCCATGAGTTTTCAAAAAAAGAAAAAAATGGGTCAAATGGCTCTGAGCACTATGGGACTTAACATCTGAGGTCATCAGTCCCCTATAACTAGTGTCTGAAGTAGTGCTAGAGGGCACTGACACCATGAATCCTGCAGGGCTGTCCATAAATCCGTAAGAGTACGAGGGGGTGGAGATATCTTCTGTACAGCTCGTTACAATGTATCCCAGATATGCCCAATAATGTTCGTGTCTGGGGAATTTGGTAGCACGGAAGTGGTTAAACTGAGAAGAGAGTTTCTGGAGCCACTCTGCAGCAATTCTGCACGTGTGGGATGTCGCATTGTCCTGCTGGAATTGCCCAAGTCAGAATGAACAATGGGCATAAATGGATGAGGTAATCAGGCAGGATGCTTACGTACGTGTCACTTGTCAGAGTCGTATCTAGACGTAACAGGGGTGCTGTATCACTCCAACCGCACGCGCGCCACACAATCAGCAGCTTGAACAGTCCCCTGCTGACATGGAGCAATTTGCGGAAAGATTGCACTTGTGTCACGCTGAACGATTCTCTTCAGTCGTCATTGGTCCCGTTCTTGCAGGATCTTTTCACGACCGCAACTATGTCGGTGATTTGATGTTTTATCGGATCCCTGATATTCACGGTACACTCGTGAAATGGTCGTAGGGTAAAATCCCCACTTCCTCGCTACCTCAGAGATGGTGTGTCCCATCGCTCGTACGCCGACCATAACACCACGTTCAAACTCACTTAAATCATGATAACGTGCCACTGTAACAGCGGTAACCGATCTAAAAACTGCGCCCGACACTTAATGTCTTATATGGGCGTTGCCTTCCGCTGCGCCGTATTCTGTCTGTTTATATATCTCTGTAATTGAATACGCATGCCTATACCAGTTTCTTTGGCGCTTCAGCGTAAATAGCTGCTGCCGGAATTAGTTTTATCTCATTATTAGTATAGATAATTTACAAAATACTTTATTTTTAGCATCCGTGTTTAGCGGTTGTCTGTCACTCTCTCTCTTTCTCTCTCTCTCTCTCTCTCTCTCTCTGTGTGTGTGTGTGTGTGTGTGTGTGTGCGTGTGTGTGTGCTATTGCTTTAACTGCTTAAAGTGAGAACTCTACTATATTATGCAGCTCAAATTGTGTCGATGGTGCAGTGGGGTGTAATTGGTGGTGATCCCGCATGTGTGTCGTACGAACCAAATACACCCAGATCCCATTTCGTTGATGTGGACATTTTGGAATAGTTCTGCACAATAGGTGTATAAAAGTTAATAATGATATTTTAACATGATGTTACGATATTACTATTAAACATAATGTTGGTACAATTGCCTTGCTCTAGCACCAGTTGTTTAAATTACGTTGGTGGGATCTGTCACCGACCAGTTGCGCTATTGAACATGATGGTAATTGTACGCAATTATTTAAATGTAATGTAGACGTACTGCACATGACGCTGTTGCACCCCAACAGTGGGAGTGCTGGCGGCGGGTTGGAAGTGAGATGGTAGTTCTTTGAATACGACGGCAAAAGTTAAAACGTAAGTGCGTCGAAAATCGCTGAAAACAGATTAGTTTTAAGAACATTAAACACTCTGGCCTTCGAACCCAGAACCTTTTGGCTTACGTCTTCACACAGGCGGGCTATTTTCGCCATGTTGGAGTGGGGGGAGGAGCAGACGTAAAAGTAGGATGTAATTAGGGTGAGAAAAGGTCACCCCTAACGACAGTGTCGTAGATGGTACTAAAAAGTGAATTGGTACTGGTGGAAGTCCACTACTGCTGTTAATATTGCCTGCAAGGTCATCAACAAACATATGAACATCAGAGGTTAAAAGATGGAACAACTATGTCACAAAATATGGATTCCATCAGGCTCTGGATTTTGGAGGTGGTAGTATGGACCACAATAACGAAAAAAAATCAAGTAGATATGGGCTCTACGGGCACTTGTTCTTTAGAAGAGATGTGTTTAATAATATCGAAGGTTAACAATGCTCATAGTTCTGAACGTATGCATTTTAGATCTCAAGTTTACTTGACTTTTTCTTCTTCTTTTGATCCATACTATCACCTCTGAAAGCTGCTACCCTACAATCTTACCTACAAACGTGACGGCACATGTATTCTATTGTCAGAGGTATCAGAAAGATTTTCGCTTTTAACTTTCGACTCGGTCGTTTCCTGACGAGGGCCCCTTGCCTCAAATGGATAAATTTGCCTATCTCCATCATTTCTGAAGTTTTGTAAACCATCACGATATCACCCTGTAGAGTCTTTGTTCCACCCAGACCTGACGCGAATCGAAGCAGTTGCTATTAAAGCGCCAGTGACCCTTCCTCTGTTCTCAAAAATCTCCCTCTCTGAACACTAAATTATTAAGAAAATCTCCACTTAACATAGTATCACCTCTGTAATTTTTCCTATTGCAACGTTTTTTGCAATGGGACTTCTGAACTTCCTCTTTAGCTATGGCTGCACCTTCGTAAAATCCATTAAATGCACTGTACTTTTTATGTGAACTGTGATGTTGCGTTTTCTATACTCTGGTTTACGTTTAATTACAGGATAATCTGTTTTATTGTCCTTTTAGTTCAGAATTCACGTTTATTTAAAATCTCTAAAAATGTTGAAAATAATTTTATGAAACGTTCTACATCCCCTTTTTACATTAAAACTCATGCATTCTCAAAATTTCGGCTTTGTATCTCATTCCCTGCCAGACGAGAAATTATGAAAAATGGCGATTTTAGTGCATAGTATTTATTGTATTCTGCTCAGACTTAGAATTTATTACAGCTATAGGTTTCTTCACTAGTCTATGAACAAATTACACAATTATAACAATGTTTAATTTTCGTGTTACACACTCACGCAGCTCTTTGTCTGCCAAACGTACACACCAGAACGCAAGCTGTGCTTGACATTGGGGCTGGGTACACAGTGTGTGGAAAGTTCCTTGCTCCCCCTAAGTCGCCACTGTTACTAGGCAGCAAAAACACTTGCTTCCCCACAGATAGACGTTTTGATGCAAATGACGTCCAGCAGAAGAGAACACAACCAGCACCTGTACCTGCACTTGTACCTGGAAAAGCAAACAGGGTAAAGATTAAACAACCCAGGCAGCAACGACACAAGAGAAAGGCGAAACTTCAACACTAATATAGAGAAGACACCCCAAAGAACACGGTACCTCTTAACTTCCCGTTTTACCGTCAACCTCAAAGGGAAAAGAGGCAGGGAAAGGAGCATGTTCGGGTTAGAAACTGTCTTCATATAACTGATGAGGAGGACATCATGGAGTTAGAGTCCTCATCATCCGACCCGGGCAACCCTGCACTCCACAGAGCTAGGTGGTAATGTGGTTAGCACACTGGACTCGCGTTCGGGTGGACGACGGTTAAATCTCGCGTCCAGTCATCCTGATTTAGGTTTCCCGTGATTTCCCTAAGTCGCTTTAGGTAAATGCTGGGATGGTTCCTGTGAAAGGGCACGTCCGACTTCCTTCCCCATCCTTCTCTAACCCGGTGGGACCGATGACCTCACTGTTTGGTCCCCTACCCCAAATCAACCAACCAACCAACCAACCCCTCCTCTCCGCCTCAATCTGTCATTGTTTCACTCTCCCTGCACAAAGCTAGGAGTAAATTAAAACCACAGCGCTAAAATGGCTTCCATACTTCAGTCGAATATGACTGGATAGAGACTCCATTTGGAGGAACTGAGACTCCTCGAACAGGATAGACCTTTCTGCTTCCATCCCCAAGAGACTCATTTTAAAAACACTTATGCACCTGTACTTGGTGGTTATTACATACGTAGGAAAGACGACAGGGCGAAAGTTGAGGTGTGTGGTGTTTCACAAGAGCACATTCCATTCCTCGCTTTTGTCCATAACCACAACCCTAGAAGTGGTCATCGTCATGATAAAGGTCGATGTTAATGTCAAAGTGTGCTCTATGCTCCTGCCACGTCGTGAGCCCTTTGACAATGAGAACCCAAAACAACTGACTGCTGACTTGTCCCAGCCCTTTCTCCTCTTACAAGATTTTAATCTGCACAGTGCACTATTGGATCCAACACTACTTGTCACAGGTGTCGAGTAACTGAGGATCTCATACAAACTGAAAATATTTTATTGATGAGAATCTGTCAAGCTACTCATTTCAGCACTGCTGCAAGTTCCTCTACAGCCATTGACTTCTCTTTCTACTCACCTGCCCTTACAGACACTGCCCAGTCGAGGGTGGATGACGGTCTTCGTGAGAACGATCGCTACCTCCGTCTGGATCCATTTGCCAGACAAAGTGAAACCTGAAAGCAGACCACTGAGATTGTTTAGAAAGGTTAACTAGACACTTAATAACCAGTTGGCTGTTTTCGAGCAGTGTGATTCTATCTATGACTGGGTAAATCACACTACAGCGTGATTCACCAAGCCATGATTTATCCATCCCCAAGTCATCAGGAACACTAGGAGAGTATACAGGGTGGTCCACTGATAGTGACTGGGCCAAATATCTCACGAAATAAGCATCAAACGAAAAAACTACAAAGAACGAAACTCGTCTAGCTTGAAGGCGGAAACCAGATGGCACTGTGGTTGGCCCACTAGATGGCGTTGCCATAGGTCAAACGGATATCAACTGCGTTTTTTTAAAATAGGAACCCCCATTTTTTATTACATATTCGTGTAGTACGTAAAGAAATATCAACGTTTTAGTTGGACCACTTTTTTCGCTTTGTGACTTATGGCGCTGTAATAGTCACAAACGTATAAGTACGTGGTATCACGTAACATCCCACCAGTGCGGACGGTATTTGCTTCGTGATACATTATACGTGTTAAAATGGACAGTTTACCAATTGCGGAAAAGGTCGATATCGTGTTGATGTATGGCTATTGTGATCAAAATGCCCAACGGGCGTGTCCTATGTATGTTGCTCGGTATCCTGGACGACATCATCCAAGTGTCAGGACCGTTCGCCGGATAGTTACGTTATTTAAAGAAACAGGAAGTGTTCAGCCACATGTGAAACGTTAACCACGACTGCAACAAATGATGATGTCCAAGTAGGTGTTTTAGCTGCTATTGCGACTAATCAGCACATCAGTAGCAGACAAACTGCGCGAGAATCGGGAATCTCATAAACGTCGTTGTTGAGAATGCTACATCAACATCGATTGCTCCTGTACCATATTTCTATGTACCACGAATTGCATGGCGACGACTTTGAACGTCGTATACAGTTCTGCCAATGGGCACAAGAGAAATTACGGGACGATGACAGTTTTTTTGCAAGCGTCCTATTTAGGGACGAAGCGTCATTTACCAACAGAGGCAACGCAAACTGACATAATATGCACTATTGGGCAACGGAAAATCCACGATGGCTGCGACAAGTGGAGCATCAGCGACCTTGGCGGGTTAATGTATGGTGCGGCATTATGAGAGGAAGGATAATTGGCCCCCATTTTGTCGATGGCAATCGAAATGGTGCAATGTATGTGATTGAAGCTGTATTGAATAGCATATTTCATGACAGGTGGATTGGTCGTCGAAGCACCATATGATGGCCCGCACGTTCACCGGGTTTCATTCTGTGGGGAAATTCGAAGGATATTTGCTATCGTGATCCATCGACAACGTCTGACAATATGCGTCAGCGCATTGTCAATGCATGTGCGAACATTACGGGAGGCGAACTACTCGCTATTGAGAGGAATGTTGTTACACGTATTGCCAAATGCATTGAGATTGACGGACATCGTTTTGAGCATCTATTGCATTAATGTGGTATTTACAGGTAATCACGCTGTAGCAGCATGCGTTCTCAGAAATGATAAGTTCACAAAGGTACATGTATCACATTGGAACAACCGAAGTAAAATGTTCAAACGTACCTACGTTCTGTATTTTAATTTAAAAAACCTACGTGTTAGCAACTGTTCGTCTAAAATTGTGAGCCATATGTCTGTGACTATTACAGCGCCATAAGTCACAAAGCGAAAAACATTCATATTTGTTTACGTACTACACAAATATGTAATAAAAATGGGGGTTCCTATTTAAAAAAAATGCAGTTGATATCCGTTTGGCCTATGGCAGCGCCATCTAGAGGGCCAACCATTGCGCCATTTGGTTTCCCCCTTCAAGGTAGACAAGTTTCGTTCTTTGTAGTTTTTTCATTTGACGCTTATTTCAAGAAATATTTGGCCCGGTCACGATCAATGGACCACCCTGTATATGCGAATGTTCAAGCGATGCCCTACGGATGAGAATCTTGCGATCTTTCCGGTAGCGAGGGCAAAGGCAGGGAGAATAATTAGAGAGTATAAAGAGGTCTTGGCGAGAGTCCCTTAATTCCATTAACAGATCCATAACCGCAAGTCAGGTATAAGAAGTCATTAGGAGGATTTTCATTCCGCACACACGACCACCAATAGCAGCTGCACAAGGACAGTGATGCTTTCTAAACAACGCTGAGAGACATCACTCGGACAGTGGCTGAATTTTATAACAACGTTGAGAGATGGCACGGCATTCTCAGTTTTGATACTGTGTCATGCTTCTGCAGCTTTGACCTGCGCAATGTAGGACCTGATAGCCGGTAATGAAGCAGAGTATGGGTCCTTGTTAGGTAGAAAGTGGAAGAGACGGCTGCGAGTTTTTGCGAATTCCGTGGGACAAGGCAGTGGCACCCAGGCGTCCACACTCTGCTACAATTTTTTTTTGTGAAGACAGGAGGCTCTTAGCGAGTTTATGGCCGTTCTTTAAAAAGTTCGAAATGGATGCAACAGGGGAGATAAAGATCTTTTTATGGAGGGCTGTGCTTCCACCGAAGTCATGCTTTTAGCAAAGACACGGAATATAAACTTGGGAAAGAGGACGCGAAGCTGAATTCTTTTTTTCCTTTTCTCCTAATTAATTTTTAAAGTCACTGGTTGGTCAAATCTGTGTATGCAGGGCAGGGCGGCGGTCTCCCAGCTTCGAATGCCGAGCTATAGCTCGCAATTGGCTTGTGCTAAAGTGGGTGTGGTCTAAACATGCAAATGTGCTAGTGTGCCACTTAGAGCCTTTACCAGTCACTATCTGAACCGTCAGAGGTACTGCTTCTAGCATCACGCACACAACGAGTTGTGCGTGGGTGTACTTATTTGTTTTGAGTCGAGCGTCTAAATGTTTGACATATTCCGTCACGTTTAGTCGTATCACGGAGTCAAATTGGTTTGGCAGACCAGAAAACGGGTCTACCTGCACAGTGGAATCCACCGGGGTTTCAGGGGGTCTTAGGGAAGTATCCGTGTTCCGAATCAGCCGAACGCGAGACCGCGTACTTGCATATTTCTGAGCGCGCGCCGTCAATAACAGATTGCCGCTGTCTGCGACAGCATTCGGCGAGCGCATCGTGCTGTGCCGTCCTCACCCGAAGAAGGGTAAAGTATTCACTGCTACGGCATAGAGCTCCAACATAAGCTTCTCGGCACCCTGTTCTTTGGAACCATATTTTTCTTTGTAGAATAGTTGAGTATAGATGCTGGATAGTAGCGTAGTTTTGGGCCATACCACAGATTCACTTTTATGAAGTCAGATAAAACGATTAATTCTGGTTAGTGTGGGTGCGTTGATCCCCAGCTGATCACTTTGTTAACCATAGACTGCATATTATTGAAAGCGACTGTCAGATAAAAATGTTTATGTTGGATTTTCTTAGCCATCATTTGTCATTTGATATTAAGACAGAATAAATCAGTAGTTATTTAGACCACAACTCCTCCCAGTGTTCTGATTTACATTACCTTTGCCATTTTATGAAAGTCATGGACTTGTCAAAAATCATGGTTCAATCGTAATAAGCTCCACAAACAGAGTTCCATGGAAGTTGCCCCACTTTCATACACTCCTTCCTACCAGGAACATTTTTTAAATACACGATTTTAAGCAGGAGAACAGCGTCCAAGGGAGTGTTTCCAGTGTAACAGCGTTCTCCGTTGCTATAAACAGCAGCTACTCGACAACTGCATTTAATTACCAGGTGCTTGGTTGGCTCAAATGGCACTGAGCACTATAGCACTTAACTTCTGAAGTCATCAGTCCCCTAGAACTTAGAACTACTTAAACCTAACTAACCTAACGGCATCACACACATCCATGCCCGAGGCAGGATTCGAACCTGCGACCGTAGCGGTCACGCGGTTCCAAACTGTAGCGCCTAGAACCGCTCGGCCACCACGGCCGGCCCAGGTGCTTGGAGGAATGGGTCTCTTTGGAGAAAAATGTGTTGATTTTAGTCACTTCCGCTCCCTTTTTAATTTACCTGCTTTAAAAATGAAGAATGCCAGTCTCTCTTTTAAGTGAAAGGTAAAAGACTCGTTCCTCACTTTTGATGAAAAACGAATATAGCTGCACTTGTTAGAGAACTGAAATTAATATGCCTCAGAACTTTACACATTCTCAAATGTGTCAATCATAGCTCTTGGGGAGCAGGCAGGGCACTTTTTTTCCTGTTCTATAATGCCTCTGCGCGGCCCCAACTTGAATACAGATGTCAGATTTATTTATCAGCAGGGCCTTCGTACCTCAAAGTGCTGGATGTGGTTCACCATGAGGGTATTTGGCTATCAGCAGGTGTTTTCAGTTAATTCCAATTTTCAGGTTGTGTGCAGAGGCTGGTGAGTCTCCAGTGTCTGTTTGACATCTTCCTCTAATCACGTACCGAGCATACAGGGCTCTGTGTGTTCCAAAGCCGGCAGCACCCATCTCCATCACCCGGCCACAGCTTAACATCTATTCCGCAACAGTCTGTGGGTAACGAGGTCTTGAGTTACTACAGATGAATGCAATTAAGGTTCAAAGCCAAGGGTGGAGTAGGGGACCCTGTTGGCTTTTAAGGAGGTCCAAGTTGCTTTTTGAATTGAATGGATACAGGAAACACTGTACTCCAGATTACATTTTTAAAATTATATTTTACGGGATTTTAAACTGCGACCGACATTGGCATTATCGACTGTCCTATCGCGTCTCCCGAATTTGTCCTTAGAGAGGCTCCCAGAATAGTTTTCAGTTGACTATGCGGAATTGTTTGCTATCCTGAAGACACTAGAGCAGATGAGATGAAATCGTGGCAAGAAGTTCCTCGTCTACTCTAATTCCGAAAGAGCTGTTCTTGTAATCGGTCAGCTGTACCCAGAGGATACGATGGTACAAGGTGTCCAGGACACTCTCCTTCTTTTGAAAAGACAGGAAAAGGAAATAAATTTCTGCTGGTTCCAGGAAATGAATTCGATGAAGTCTGTTCCAAGGAAGCTTCTCCCTTGAGCATCCTGCTCGTCGAACATTGCATCAACGGGCAGTCACTACATACGTCATCTGGAAGACTGTGTATTGGTGGGAAACACAGTGCAGGGAGATGAGTAGAAAGAATCTGCGGTCAGTGAAGTCTTAAGTGCTTACCGTGGCTAACAACTCCTTCCGACCAACATGAGGTGAGGAAGTAGCACTTCCAAGGTTTAGGATGAGACATAGTCTGTTGACATAATTGTGGCTTTCTCTTACGTCACGAGGAGCCACCTGTGTGTCAAAGATGGTGGAACACTGATGTCAATATGACGTAGTTCAATTGAGTGTGTTTTATATGATGACCCGAGGGCAGACCTGGGTCTCTCACAGGACCCTTAATTCACAATGAGGCGAACATGGTTCGTGTTAAGGTTATGCGAGGTGTCAGGTCTCTTTCCCAAAATAATGGGTGTGCGATTTTAGTGTGTAGTCACCCAGCCCCAGTGCACTGGCCCCATTTCAAATGTGCCTGTACCGATATTTTATGTCTGATTTTATATAATTACTAGCAACCCCGTCAATACTTCACAGTGCAAAATATGTATGGGACTTTTATATACATCCTAAAATCCTCTTCAACCTCTGGCCAGCTCCACCTTCCCCTATCTTCGTCCATCTCCTCCTCCTGCTCTCTGTCTGTGCATCACCTGCTCCCCCCCCCCTCTCTCTTTCCATCTCCTCATCACCCCTCTCTATGCCCATTTCCTCTCCCCTTCTCTGTTCTCTTACCACTCTTTTTGACGTTGAGCTTTATTTATTGTTATTAAAAACGAAACCCTCACAGAGACGAAGTCGCTTAAAAAGAATGAGTAGATAAATAGGTTGTGATCATTGGTATGCAGGGTATGAGAGAGACCTCTCCAGCTGCTCGATGTGTTAGGATAGTTGCTTCAATTTTTCCGTAAGAACATGCAAAAATGTAACAGGATAGAGAAAATCCTACACTGAACAATTTGAGATAAGGAACCTTGGGTCCGAGAAGACAGCTTAATAAGATATGGAAGTAAACTTGTGTACCGCTTTGTCTAGCATTACAGTTTTCGAGCTTATTTACAACTAACATGTGTACTAGTTTAAAGGTACTGTGCTGTTTATTCACATGTACCTTACATTCTTTATTTTCTGCCACGGATCAAGGAGGACGAGCCTGATTAGAGGTTTGTTTACATGTTCATAAGGTGGGTCTGCTGTATCGTATTTACATTGTCCCATGGAGAACGTGCTATGGATCAACAACAGACGCATTCATTACTGAGTGCTATTCAGAGACGTACAGTACAATACGATGGAACAGTGCCGGTACAGTTTCGCAGAACTTACTGACATGCACCTTGTGTATGAGGAAGTACGTTGCAATGATCTCGCTGCTGAAAGACTGTACAAGGAACGATTTCCTAACAAGTATTATCCGTCACGAGTGTTTATTTCTCTTGATCGACGAGTACGGGACACTGGTTCATTGGAAAGAAGAGACGAGGGCATCGTGAGGACCGCTCGCACACTTGATTTTGAAGGGGAGGTGCAGCGGACCCCACTACAAGTAGTCGTCGTATTGCACGTGAAAAGGCGATTGCACGTACTAGTGTGTGGGGAGTACTCCACGAACAATAATTACACCCATATCACCCACAAATAGAAATATTAAAAAAGGTAGGAAGATTTTTCTGTTTAGCAAAAGTGACAATAAGCAGATTTCAGAGTACCTGACGGCTCAATACAAAAGTTTTGTCTCAAGGACAGACAGTGTTGAGGATCAGTGGAAAAAGTTCAAAACCATCGTACAACATGCGTTAGATGAGTATGTGCCAAGCAAGATCGTAAGAGATGGAAAAGAGCCACCGTGGTACAACAACCGAGTTAGAAAACTGCTGCGGAAGCAAAGGGAACTTCACAGCAAACTTTAACGTAGCCAAAACAAAAATTACGCGAAGCGAAATGTAGTGTGAGGAGGGCTATGCGAGAGACGTTCAATGAATTCGAAAGTAAAGTTCTATGTACTGACTTGGCAGAAAATCCTAAGAAATTTTGGTCTTATGTCACAGCGGTAGGTGGATCAAAACAAAATGTCCAGACACTCTGTGACCAAAATGGTACTGCAACAGAGGATGACAGACTAAAGGCCGAAATACTAAATGTCTTCTTCCAAAGCTGTTTCACAGAGGAAGACTGCACTGTAGTTCCTTCTCTAGATTGTCGCACAGATGACAAAATGGTAGATATCGAAATAGACGACAGAGGGATAGAGAAACAATTAGAATCGCTCAAAAGAGGAAAGGCCGCTGGACCTGATGGGATACCAGTTCGATTTTACACAGAGTACGCGAAGGAACTTGCCCCCCTTATTGCAGCGGTGTACCGTAGTTCTCTAGAAGAGCGTAGCTTTCCAAAGGATTGGCAAAGGGCACAGGTCATCCCCGTTTTCAAGAAGGGACGTCGAACAGATGTGCAGAACTATAGACCTATATCTCTAACGTCGATCAATTGTAGAATTTTGGAACACGTATTATGTTCGAGTATAATGACTTTTCTGGAGACTAGAAATCTAGTCTGTAGGAATCAGCAAGGGTTTCGAAAAAGACGGTCGTGTGAAAGCCAGCTCGCGCTATTCGTCCACGAGACTCAGAGGGCCATAGACACAGGTTCACAGGAAGGAGCCGTGTTTCTCGACTTCCGCAAGGCGTTCGATACAGTTCCCCACAGTCGTTTAATGAACAAAGTAAGAGCATATGGATTATCAGGCCAATTGTGTGATTGGATTGAGGAGTTCCTAGATAACAGAAAGCAGCATGTCATTCTCAATGGAGAGAAGTCATCCGAAGTAAGAGTGATTTCAGGTGTGCCGCAGGGGAGTGTCATAGGACCGTTGCTATTAACAATATACATAAATGACCTTGTGGATGACATCGGAAGTTCACTGAGGCATTTTGCGGATGATGGTGTGGTGTATCGAGAGGTTGTAACAATGTAATGAACTGCAGGAGGATCTGCAGCGAATAGACGCATGGTGCAGGGAATGGCAATTTAATCTCAATATAGACAAGTGTAATGTGCTGCGAATACATAGAAAGTTAGATCCCTTATCATTTAGCTACAAAATAGCAGATCAGCAACTGGAAGCAGTTAATTTCTTAAATTATCTGGGAGTAGGCATTAGGAGTGATTTAAAATGGAATGATCATATAAAGTTGATCGTCGGTAAAGCAGATGCCAGACTCTGATTTATTGGAAGAGTCCTAAGAAAATGCAATCCGAAAACAAAGGAAGTAGGTTACAGTACTCTTGCTCGCCCACTCCTTGAATACTGCTCAGCAGTGTGGGATCCGTACCAGATAGGGGTGATAGAAGAGATAGAGAAGATCCATCGGAGAGCAGCGCGCTTCGTTACAGGATCATTTAGTAATCGCGAAAGCGTTACGGAGATGATAGATAAACTCCAGTGGAAGACTCTGCAGAAGAGACGCTCAGTAGCTCGGTACGGGCTTTTGTTAAAGTTTCGAGAACATACCTTCACCGAAGAGTCAAGCAGTATATTGCTCCCTCCTACGTATATCTCGCGAAGAGACCATGAGAATAAAATCAGAGAGATTAGAGCCCACACAGAAGCATACCGACAATCCTTCTTTCCACGAACAATACGAGACTGTAATAGAAGGGAGAACCGATAGAGGTACTCAGGGCACCCTCCGCCACACACCGTCAGGTGACTTGCGGAGTATGGATGTAGATTTGGGGGTGATTCTTATTAACATTGAAAAACCCCCGATGTAGATAACCCTGAGAGATGTAATTTAATATAAGTCACATGGGTCGCAAACGTTATTTGAGATACCCAAAAATCGATGAAAATGTTGAATACGGGACGTCACCACATGACGTACCTTGCCGCACGTGGAGCGGTTGAGGCTATCGACCTGTCGCAGCTGATTATTCCAATCCAAGTCATGTACTCCCGTCGGTGAGACTGGGCATACACGCAAGACTTCAGCGTGTAGTGCTTAGGGTTCCAGTCCTTAGTGTGGTAGACAGAACTTTTTTTCATTGCTTTAGGCAATAACAAGTTTGCACTGAGATATGACTTATTATTTCATTTACCGGTCTCACAGTCTCCACTGGTCTTTTGCGGAGTACAGTACAACGAAAACCTTCCGTATTGCGTCACATGTAAATGAGTATAAGCTCCGAACTGCGTCGTTACCAGTAAATGACCTACAATTTTGTTTTTGCTTTTTTTTACTAAATATTGTCTGCAACCAAAAATAGAAGGGACAAAAGGAAATAAACACAAAATAAGAACAACTTTTTCTTGGTTACAGTAGGGACAATAATTTTGCAACATCCACAACATATCATATTTACAAAATCTGTTGCTCGAATGCAAATATTACACCACTCAATTTTCCCTTCACGCCCAAGCCCAACTGCTGCACTTGAGGCGAGGTACGTCATCTGATGACGTCACGTGTTCAACATTTCTCATTCATTTTCGCGGTATTTCCCGACATTTGCGACCTCATGTATCTTATATGAAATTACTTGTCTCGGCGTTATTTACATCTCTTCGGGGCTTTTTAAACGTCAGTAAGAATCATCCTATATATTATAAAATATGTAGCCTGTGTCAGTTCGAATGTTCGTTAGAGTATTGGGTAAAAATTTGAAATAAATCGGTCAAGAACCATTCGAGATTTTTCGTAACAACGTTACACCTCTGTATATGACGTATCTCTATATGTAAGCTAAAGTCGCCATCTAGCTTCCCTCTGTATGTGTGGGCTAATTTCAGAAACTGCTTTAGGGATTTTGATCCGGTTTTCACTAACAGAAACAATTATTTACGAGGAAGGATTTTCTATATAATTTACAAAAATTTCGTAGAAATCGTCTGAATTACGACTAATTAAAGTTTAGTTGTGAAAATGATGCCAGTGTCACTTATCGAATAGCAACCAAAACTCAAGAGAACAGCATGTAGTTCCCTTCTCCCCGTTGGATAACTGGTTAGGGACCTGCGAGGTGCCCAAGTGACATCCAACTGACTGTAAACGTTTCAGAACAACGGCATATCGCAAAAACACTCGAGTCCGAAGCCTGTAGTTGTTCAATTATTTATGGATAGGAAAACGCAGCATGGCATGTTCTGTTCAGAACGTTTTGCAGCAGCGCAGCAAATTATTCAACTTAACCTCTATGCATTCCTTGAGTCAAGCATAGATGCGAAAGCGATCCTCTGCCTGGTGGAACGAAAGATATTATTTGTTTTGACACATTCACATTATACAGAAGACTGGTAAACGAATCTCCTCTGCCTGGTGGAACGAAAGATATTATTTGTTTTGACACATTCACATTATACAGAAGACTGGTAAACGAATCTCCACTGGCGAGAAAGAGCTTAAGGTCTTTTAAAGCTCATAAAGACATTGATACAATCTTCTTGAATGAAATTCAGAACCCGCGCAGGATTAGCCGAGCGTTCTTAGACGCTGCAGTCATGGACTGTGCGGCTGATCCCGGCGGAGGCTGAGTCCTCCCTTGGGCATGGGTGTGTGTGCTTGTCCTTAGGGTAATTTAGGTTAAGTAGTTTGAAAGCTTAGGGACTGATGACCTTAGCAGTTAAGTCCCATAAGATTTCACACACATTTGAACATTTTTTTGAAATTCAGAAATTCCTTGCGGATAAATACACAAGATTTCGAAATCTTTCTACAGACGGTTGAAAGACGTATTTCGAAATATGACAATTTCAGACTGTCACTTTCTGCTTCCGTCAACTTAACAGTCTTAATTCACTGCAAATTTTTCGAATAACGTGCACCTTTTAAGTATCGTAACAAATATGACGAATAACGATGAGATAACCGCCTCACCATCAGGCTGTAATGCTGTAATCTGAAGCTTACAATTTGAAATAATGAAATATTTTAACCAATTTTTGCGCTCATTTGAGAACAGCTGAGGAGTTTATCACAAAACAGGAGAAGTCCAAAAACGGAAGTTTTAACCTAATACCGCCTTGCTCTTCTCTGTCACCACATCTATTTAATGGCGGAATTTGTTCCCCCCTCCGTCGGAGGTTCGAGTCCTCGCTCAGGCATGCATGTGTGTGCTGCCCTTGGCGTAAATTAGTTTAAGTTAGATTAAGTAGTGTGTAAGCTTAGGGACTGATGACCTCAGCAGATTGGTCCCACAGGAACTTACCACAAATTTTCAAATATCGAAATATCAATTTTATAATCTTGCCCTTCTACAAAAAGCAGCCTAGTATCTTGTTATTTCTATAAAAGCCGAACAAGTTTCCTATTCTCATCCAGTTTAGGGTGACCAGATTTCGAAAACCAAAATATGACACGAATTATAAGCTGAAATGAATCGGCATATTGTGGAGTATTTCGTTAATACTGTATCTGTGTTACAGCTTTGTGTTAAAAACATTTGGTTTATGCGACAAATACATAGATCATTGTACTACCTTTTGCTTAAAATTGGTGCTAATAAAACATCAATATACCTTGCATTAGTAATCGAATAAATATTTCAGTATTGTCACATGAAAACAAACGTACAAAATAATTTCTAGCTTTCATCTTCTGATTTCAGAAATTAGAATTCTGCTTTAATTTCGTCACTAAATACACATTTTTTGGCATTTCTGTGAAAAGTTTGCATTATATCACATCAAGCAACGTAACCAGTGATTCTAACTTTCTGAAACCACACCTCTATACGCGTCGACCTGAAGCAATAGGCAAAGAATTACATAGTACGAACTTCACGATTGAAAAATCGTGTCCCATTCAGTATGGTTTAATCACAGAGCGTATTTTCTTTATTATTTGGATATGACCACATTTGTTCTCAGGTTGGTTATGCTACACGTTACTTAAAGACATGCTATTTCAAAACATACGGTGCGGTTAATGAAAAACGAGACAATATTCGTTCCGCACGTATTTTGTCGGGACAACGGGCACTAAAGCTAAATAAGGGACGATCCCGTAAAACACAACGACTGGTCGCCCTAATGAAAGTGGACTCATTACTATACACCAGGAAGCGTCCCAGGATTCCAGACGAAGAAACACGTAATCATGCATTCCTACAAGTTGAGAATTGGAGGTATGAATATTCCAATTTGTAAAGCAGCTTCCCTTAGATTCCATGGAATAACCAAGCACAGACTGTACAGAAACCAGAATACTATTGTAATCTATGGGCAGGTCCAAAAGATAAAATAAGTTCTCATAAAAACAGACCAAAAAAGATACCAGAACTGACCGTTCAGTTGATCGAATATCATATAAAGTCCTTTGAAGCAAGGCAGTCACGCTACCCACTGCCTGATAAATCAAATCGGAAGTACATCTCACAAGTTCTGAGCGGAAATGACATGCATCTTGAATTTTTACACCAGTACATTATCAGTCTTCTTTGTGAAAGCTACTGGGTAATTTATGAGACTTATAGCATACATTTTGGATATCCCAGTCCTGATACATATAGTATATGTGATCCATTGAACGGCAAAATAAAAAAAAATTGAGGAAAGAGAGTTTGAGAAGAGACAGTTAGTGATGCAAAAGATATTGCACTTGAAAAGAGCATAAGCTTTTGTAAGCATGAAACTAAACTATATTCTAAAAGCAGAACAAGAGCACATTCATTTGATGTGAATAAATGTAAATGCCGTGTGACTAGGGCCTCCCGTCGGGTAGGCCGTTCGCGGGGTGCAAGTCTTTCTATTTGACGCCACTTGAGCGACTTGCGTGTGGGGATGAAATGATAATGATTAGGACAACACGACACCCAGTCCCCCAGCGGAGAAAATCTCCGATCCCGACGGGAATCGAACCCAGGCCCGTAGGATTGACATTCTGCCGCGCTTACCACTATTTTTTTTAAATCTCATTTTGTTCGCATTTGTGCGTCGCATCTGTTCGGGGCGGACGTCGTAAGACACTCTTTTAAGTTCGTTGTTGATCGATTAACTCAGTTTTTTTTTTTATTAGAGAGGGCAGCTAGCCCTCTGACCGAACACGCTGAGCTACCGTGCCGGCTTCCACTCAGCTACCGGGGACGGACTATACATTTGATAATACGTGTACCTTGCACCTACCACACTTGTAGTCGAATGCCATTCACTGTGCCATTCAACTACGGTACAATAATTGTGGGATTCGCAGTCTGGCGGTTGAATCAGTTTCAATTTACCACTAGCTTGAACATTAAGGAAGGAAAAATGGCTCAAATGGCACTGAGCGCTATGTGACTTAACAGCTGAGGTCATCAGTCCCCTAGAACTTAGAACTACTTAAACCTAACTAACCTAACGACATCACACACATCCATGCCCGAGGCAGGATTCGAACCTGCGACCGTAGCGGTCGCGCGGTTCCAGACTAAAGCGCCTAGAGCCGCTCGGCCACACCGGCCGGCAAGGAAGGAAAGGTCTGATGACGTCACATCCATACTTCTGAACTACATGAACAACATTCTGTTGGAAAATAGAATAGATGAGCTTTTTCTGCTTAGTGGCGGGTGTCCTGGGCACAACAAAGTCAAGGACACATCTCGAAGGTCTATGAAAGGATCACATATTTGTTTCCAGTGCTAGAACTTCTCGTTGAAAGGGCATAAGAAGCATAAGAGGAAGACTGCAGAAATTCCTGAAACTGGGATCAGGAAAACTGTTGAAGACCGTACATTACCCCGTCTATTCATGAAACATGATGATTTCGTAGACATTAAACGTGCTATAGCGTCATTCTGTTAGAAAACGTCTAAACCTCCATTCAGACTGCTGCATGTACGGATGATTCGCAATTATGTGGAAGATAGTTTTTGTGTCTCATTGCGAATCTCTTACTTTGGCTCCTGGAATAGGCATATCATTGTTGAGAAAAGTCCTGCTACAGACTATACCACTGTGGATCTATATCAGTTGTACGACAAGAATCCTGGTATTCAGCCAGATAAAGCCAGAGACCTTAGTAATCTGATGCAGTTCCTGGAAGAAGAAAACAAAACCTTCTACAACGACATCCTTTATTGTACCCCACATGAAAATGGTAATGAAGAGGAGGTGATGGAAGTTCTTGATAATGTTAACATGATAGGTGAGGGTATGAATAACAACTAATAATGGGAACATTAGGAATAACTAAACTGCTGTTTTCAGTTTGTTGCAAAGAAAATAATATTGCCTTGTGGTCATTGATACAGACTCTCAGATAGCACTTTGAAAATACAATAAAGTAGTCCAATGAAAAGTATTAGACGTTTTTTCCTTAATTTTCTGCAAAGACCGGACAAGTCCAAAGAAAAAGTACTCCTTAAGAGTTAACTATAGATTGAACTTAAAAACGAACATAAGTGAGTAATATGTTCCTATTTAACATTCTATGAATATCGTTTGGACACTTTTCATGCTTCTGTTTCAACGGAAGTTTTTTTTTATTCCTGAAAAATCACAGTTTTGGACTGTCCTGTTTTTGTAATAAGCCCCTCGACCGCCTAGTGAAAACAAATGTGCAGTTCCAAAATACGTGGTGTTTTATTTTATATATTTCAAGTTAAACATTTACTTCAGCAACTTTGCTTCGTTTACATACAGTACATGCCTTCGGCAACGCAGAAGATGACACAACTTTCAGATTTCTGGCCATAGATATTTAATGCTACAGGTGCGAAGCTGGGCCGGGTAGCTAGTTTCCTATATACGTATATGGTCCGCCGGGCACGGTTAACAGCGATCGGCGGTTGTTTGTTCATGATGCTGTGATGTACATCTACATCTACATGGGTACTCGGCAAATCACACTTAATTGCCTGGCAAACAGTTCATCGAACCATCTTCAAAGTAATACTCTATTATTCCACTCTCGAACAGTGCGCGGAAGAAACGAACACATATCTTTTTCCACGCGCGCTCTGATTTTCCTTATTTTATTATGATGATCGTTTTCCCTATGTGAGCCGACGCCAGAAAAATATATTTACTTCAGGAGGAGAAAGCTGGTGAGAAGATTCCGCCGCAACGAGAAACACCTTTGTTTTAATGATGTTCACCTCAAATCCTGTATCATGTCAGTGACACTGTTTCCCATATTTCTCGATAATACAACGCGTGATTCCCTACTTTGAACTTTTCCGATGTACTCTGTTAACCCTATCCGGTCAGGATCCCACACCGTGCAGCAGTACTACAAAAGAGAACGAACAGGTGTAGTGTAGGCAGTTTCTTTAGTAGATCTGCTGCGTGTTCTAACAAAATGCAGTCTTTGATTCTCTAATCTCGTCGTAGGTTGTGTTCCAAAAATGAACAACATACCGACAGAAGTGATGACACTTTCTGCAGGACCTGACCGTCATTTTGCAGGACAATGTTCAAGCACGTACAGTGCAAGCTGTTACTGATTTGTTTGACTGATGGGGCTCTAAGTGCTATACCACCTACTGCACTCCCCTGACTTAAGCACTCGTGAGTTCAACTCGATTTCTAAACTGAAGGAACACTTCTCGGCATTAGCTTCAAAACTGCTACAAATTCGTCGGGAATAGACCGCGCCGCTCGAACTGTCAACACAACTGGCACTGCTAAGAGTATCCTACGACTTCCACATCGCTCGCAACGGGTTATACACAATACTGGCTACTATTTTGAAGGTCAGTAAAACTTTGAAACACGTAACTGTTTTATACGAGCTGTAAGTAAATAGTTGCCACCATTAAAGTTCCAACCCTTGTATATGTCAGTCTTCCGGAAAATGCACGGTAGCGTTCTCGCTTCCCACGCCCGGGTTCCCGTGTTCGATTCCCGGCGGGGTCAGGGATTTTCTCTGCCTCGTGATGACTGGGTGTTGTGTGCTGTCCTTAAGTTAGTTAGGTTTAAGTAGCTCTAAGTTCTAGAGGACTGATGACCATAGATGTTAAGTCCCATATTGCTCAAAGCCATTTGAACCATTTGAACCGGAAAATGTCTGCTCCCATCACTGCTTGAGGAACACCGTAGCAATTGTGTGAAATTCATACACATTTTTGGCTTAATTCAAGAGAACAAACGCACTGATTAATGTTCTCAAATAAAAAGCTGCGTGTCTTAATTCCGCGTCCTTGCCCGTGTTCCACTGGTTTCTTTTGTAGAGAGCGGAAAGTTTGGCAGGCATATTGCCAGAACGAACTGTTAAGATAGAAACCTAAGGATCGTTGAAGTGACGTGTTCTCAGCCAGCTGCCTTACGGATGTAATAAATTTACTAGTGAATGTGGGAATAAATCAAAGGCCTGCCAGTGGTCAGTAAACAAAACGCGAAAAATTGCTCAGATAAATCGCCAGGCTAGTTAACAAGGGCAGTCACTGCCCTTGTGGAAGAATGTGTGCATTGTCGCAGAATAAGAACTTTATCTCTAATGAGCTCGATTTGATATCCGCTGCAGAGTATGTTATTTATGACTTCTGTTGCTCTTTCCTTTCATACTGTTTTCGAGTCAAAGATAAGACTTCCTGTAATTTACGCTGTAATAATGAGGAGTGACTCTAATCTAGGTTATAAACAAAGTATGAAAACATGTCCTTGTGATCGATGAGACTTTTTCCTCCCACATTTATTCTGACAAAAAGTGGAAGTACCTCTCGTCTGCGTTGTTTCTTGACAAAGTTGTGTTACAGTGTTTTTACTCCCAGTGTTCAAAATATGTATAACGTTAATGCTAAATATTAATGCTTTGATAGGAGATTTGGGTGAACCTTATGAAATAAACTGTTTCTTTCAGATGTCTGCCGGCCGCGGTGGTCTCGCGGTTCTAGGCGCTCAGTCCGGAACCGCGCGACTGCTACGGTCGCAGGTTCGAATCCTGCCTCGGGCATGGATATGTGTGATGTCCTTAGGTTAGTTAGGTTTAATTAGTTCTAAGTTCTAGGCGACTGATGACCACAGATGTTAAGTCGCATAGAGCTCAGAGCCATTTTTTCAGATGTCTTGCGAACTTTACTGAACGCATGACAGTAGAGTTAACAGAGAATAAGTGTATTAAGAAAGGCAAGCTGCTGCGATTCATTCGCCTGAAACATTCATTTCACAATCAAAATTTTGGTTTCCTCGGCACAGCGTAGTACTAATGTCAATAAATCTTTTTGAGTTGGTACGTGTGGAAGAATAGAGAAAGAAGGAAAAGATGGAACAAGCAAACACTCTTAAATCTCGGAAAACTGGAGGAAGTCAAAAAGACTGTGACAAAAAGTAAATGGATATTTGAGAACCGTGTGAAACAAGATGAATTGGAAATGCTGACTTTAGGTCAGAAGCTTTCAGGATACACGGCGGAAACCAACAGTCGTGTAAGAGCAGAGTAGGTATTGTATTAACAAAGGAATTGATGCAGAACATAATGAACACCTACCGAGTGGGTGAAAGGATATTAATGATAAATTTGAAAGCTAGCTCACTGACATAACAAAATTTCCAGTATATTTACCAACGAAAAACTGTAAAGATAAGAGACAGAAGAAATGTACTACTCCCCAGAAGAATTAACTGAATTGATAAACACCAAAGACAACATTATCCTCTTGGCAGATTTTAATGCATCATCCGGCATTCAGGAGAACCATAAATGTGCTGGTAATTTCGGAATGGGAGGAAATTATTAGAAATTTGTGAACACCACGAAGTGGTTATAACGAACACGTGCTGTAAAATTTCAAAGAGATGTCGCTACCCGTGGAAGACATGTGGTGATAATGGAAAAAACTCGTATATGACTGATGATATAATAGTAAAGGAGAGGTACAGGAACCAAGTGAAAGCTACTCATAGTTCTTCAGGTGCTGATGTAGATAGTGAGCAAACTCGTGTTGTGATAAAGTACAATATCAGATTTAATAAAAACCAGCGGAAATATCCAAAGAAATTGGCACTATATAAATTTAAGGATGCAAATGCTGCGCAGGAATTCAAACATAAGACAATGAAATCAGACAGAGAAGAAAGCACTTAGTATATTATCAAGTAAAATAAACAAATGCAGCCACAGGCGTATTAGGGATAAGAAAGTTAGAGCCATGAAAACCTTGGATGAGCTCCGAGATATTCGAATTTATTGACAAAAGAAACTGACTAAATAGAAAAAGCCCTCATCAAAATAAAACAATAATAAACAAGGTAACAATAATGTACCGCTTAGAGAACGAAAAGTGGCTGGGAAAATTTGGCAAATAAATAGAAGTAGATGATTTTAAATACGTTGAATAGGATGTAGCTTACTCCAAGATTAAGCTGTTGCAAGAGGAAGGAGAACAAAGGGTAACATAGTGAGAGACAAAAATAGGAAAATGGCACAGAAAATGCTAGCAGATGGAAAAAGTATATTGGAGACCTGTGCAGTGGTTCTGATATTGAAAATTTAGATGAGTATATTGAAGATGAAAAACTAATTGATGAAAACACAGATAACAAATGAAGAGTTCTTCCTTTCTCTAAACAGGTTAAAATCAGATAAAACAATGGGTATGGATGGCATCCCTGCAGAACTCCTACCAAACAGTAGTGGCATCATTAATAAATTATTTACTGTGCTGTCTAAAGCCGGCAAGTGTGGCCGAGCGGTTCTAGGCGCTTCAGTCTGGAACCGCGCGACCGCTACGGCCGCAGGTTCGAATCCTGCCTCGGGCATGGATGTGTGTGATGTCATTATGTTAGTTAGGTTTAAGTAGTTCTAAGTTCTAGGGGACTGATGAGCTGAGATGTTAAGTCCCATAGTGCTCAGAACCATTTCTACCATTTTTTGTGGTGTCTAAATGTTATGAAAAGGGTATCGTACCACGTGACCTGACCTTACGAAAAGTTTAACTATTGCATTATCCAAGGGTGCAATTGCAAAGGCCAGTACAAGCTATACAACACTAGCCCCTCCGCCACATACATCAAAAATATTACTGTCAGTAGTTAAGGAGAGGATTAAAAAGAAATTATTCTGGGAGCCAATGACCAATTTCGCTTGAGAATAGAGAGAGATGCAGTATTAGCTCCATGTCAGATACTGGAAAGAAGATTAGAAATAAACAGAAAACATACATAGCGTTTATTGTCCTAGAAAAAGAATTTGATATGGTTGATTGGAAGTTATTATTTAAGAAAATGCGTAGAGCAGGGCTTGAGTGGAAGGAGAGGCGATTAATTTTGAGTATATACGAAAACCAAAGTACTGAAATGGATATTAATGTTAGCAAGAAAGAAGCAGAAATCAGAAAGGAGGAACACGAGGGTGCCCTCTGGAATTTTACT
Source organism: Schistocerca gregaria (assembly GCF_023897955.1). NCBI lineage: Eukaryota > Metazoa > Arthropoda > Insecta > Orthoptera > Acrididae > Schistocerca > Schistocerca gregaria. The sequence goes on along the minus strand of NC_064931.1, from coordinate 199,448,767 downwards.
TATTTAATATATTCATCAAGAAGACAGTACCAACAATGAAAGAGAGGACGACTGGAATCCAAATTGATAGTATTCATATGCACTGCATCAGATTCGGTGGTGACATTGCAATAGTGACAAACTCACAAAAAGAATTAAGTATAATGCGTCATATCTTAGATCAAGAGATAATAAAACTAGAACTAAAAATAAATACCAAGAAGGAACAAGTCATCGTTATAGAAGAGAAAGGAGATGTAGGCAAGACTGATGTAAAAATGTGTAGTGAGGAACAGTGCCAGATTAAGCGCGGGGACCGTAGCAAATTCTGACAAGGGGCCCTTGGTTTGTTTAGGTCGTATGGTTAGCATATAAAATAAAACAAGATTGTTACAAATAAACTTTTCTCGATTTAATGTCGGCAAATTTAGAAATAGTACAAGTTAGATCAATGTCTCTGAGAAAACCGCATTCAATCTTCATCATACCGAGGTCATTTAGACATATCATTTAAGATATGTAAATGTGTAAGGCAATTTCTACATTTGGAAAACACGATCCTGACGAATTTTACATTAAAAATTTGTAAATTTGAAGTTCCAAAGCTTCGTTATTTTTTATGTCAATGGTAGCAGCTATATCCGTTTTCAGCAAATCAGCGAACTGTACCAGTTCGTCACATAGCGACTCTTCTAAATCATCTGGGTAACCATTCACGATATTAGGAGTTCTTTTCAAGATATCTTCTGCTGTAAGAGATTTTAAGTCCAGTAATATACCAAAAACATTATGAGGTGATGGCAGTTTTCATGCGTTTAGCTATCACAGCCAGTACAATTATCACAATAAACACCTGAAATTCAAAATGTTCTCCAGATGTTTGATTATCCACAACTTCATGGAGCGTAGTTGACCCACTAAAATGATCGTACTTTGTATTTCGCTTGTATCTTCTTTACGTTTGTTGCTGATATTCTTCACAGCTAGCCAGGGATTTGGCTTTTGCCCCAATTTCTGAAAATATGAACCACATTGCTTGGATATAAGGAGTTATAAGTGCATATCCGGTGCTCAGATCTTGATCAGACGATTGCAGCCAAACGCTAGTCTCTTGTAAGGAGTTATAAAGTGCATATCCGGTGCTCAGATCTTGATCAGACGATTGCAGCGAAACGCTAGTCTCTTGTAAGCATTCAACGATTCTGTTCCATGCGACACACATTATTCCCGTTTCCAACTTACTCATTTTCAGAACCAATTCGTAAGCCTGGTTGCGGCACTATACCTTTTGATGCATATTAGTAGATATGGCATTCAAAACTTGTTTGATCGTATGAAAACCAAATAAAAGCTCCTTTGGAGCATCAGCTCTGGCCAACCACCTAGTGCCCGATAACCTTTTCAAACTCGGAATTTTGGTACTACCATTTTTCAGCACTATCAAAAGAAGGCCCCATCGATAGGTAGAAAGGGGAAACAATGTATAGAGGCTTTCAAGGAAATCAAGGAAAATGCATGCTTCTGTACAACATTTTGCAATAGACGTGGCGACCAAATTTAGCGATGGGAAAAACAGGGAATATATTCAGCGTATATTTTATTCGTGCTTCTAAGACGGTGTACGTGCCGCTCATGTTACTGGTATTGTCATAGCTTTGCCCACGACAATCTTTGACATTCATGCCATTCTCTGTTTAAAAAAAAGATAGTGAGCTTCGGGAGAGTTGTTCAGCAGTAAAACCTTCCATACCCAAAACCTTCACAAATCTTTCCACTGGTCCGAATAGGAGGACATAGCCCACTATCAGAGTCAGTTGATTTACGAGAGATATATCAGGAGTAGAATCCAATGAGACTGACTAGTATTTGCCTCCCTTAATTTCACAAATTCACAAATATGATCCAGTATTGCTGATGCAATTAGATGGGTAAATTCATCGCACGTTGTTTCCGACAAATATGACGTATGTCTCTTTCCTTTATTTGCATGAATACGTATATGTTGGTCCAGAAACACATCAGATTTGGCTACTAATTGTAATAACCTTAAGTAATTTCCATTGTGGGATGAACGAACAATTTAATCACTACCTCGAAATGCTAGCCCTCACTCAGCTAAAAAACTTATAACTGCAACAATTCGTTCTAAGAGTGTTCGCCGACACTTTTGTTCGCTCTCAATTTGGCTTACAGGTTGAGAATCGACACGTGCATCCTTGGTTTTTAGAACTAACCGGGAAATTATCGCTTTTCTATGCGAACTGCTTTCTTCATGTCTCTTCAGCAAAGTCGGCCGCTGTTGTCGAGCGGTTCTAGGCGCTTCAGTCCGGAACCACGCTGCTGCTACTCTCGCAGGTTCGAATCCTACCTCGGGCATGGATGTGTGTGATATCCTTAGGTTAGTTAGGTTTAAGTAATTCTAAGTCTAGGGGACTGATGACCTCAGATGCTAAGTCCCGTAGTGCTTAGAGCTATGTGAACCATTTATTTTTCTTCAGCAAAATATTTGCAATCTTCCAGCCCTAATCCGTCTTTCGTAAACTGTGTCGAGCCGTCAGAATCTGCCACTTTGTAAACAAAACAGAAAAGTCGCCCTTTGCTTTCTATACAGGGTGTTACAAAAAGGTACGGCCAAACTTTCAGGAAACATTCCTCACACACAAAGAAAGAAAATACGTTACGTGGACATGTGTCCGGAAACGCTTGCTTTCCATTTTAGAGCTCATTTTATTACTTCTCTTCAAATAATATTAATCATGGAATGGAAACACAGCAACAGAACGTACCAGCGTGACTTCAAACTCTCTGTTACGGGAAATGTTCAAAATGTCCTCCGTTAGCGAGGATACATGCATCCACCCTCCGTTGCATGGAATCCCTGATGCGCTGATGCAGCCCTGGAGAATGGCGTATTGTATCACAGCCGTCCATAATACAAGCACGAAGAGTCTCTACATTTGGTACCGGGGTTACGTAGACAAGAGCTTTCAGATGCCCCCCATAAATGAAAGTACAGAGGGTTGAGGTCAGGAGAGCGTGGAGGCCATGGAATTGGTCCGCCTCTACCAATCCATCGGTCACCGAATCTATTGTTGAGAAGCGTACGAACACTTCGACTGAAATGTGCAGGAGCTCCATCGTGCATGAACCACATGTTGTGTCGTACTTGTAAAGGCACATGTTCTAGCAGCACAGGTATAGTATCCCGTATGAAATCATGATAATGTGCTCCATTGAGCGAAACTAAAATGAGCGCTAACGTGGAAACTAAGCGTTTCCGGACACATGTCCACATAACATCTTTTCTTTATTTGTGTGCGAGGAATGTTTCCTGAAAGTTTGGCCGTACCTTTTTTGTAACACCCTGTATAGAATAACCAGTCTCTCATGTAAGTTTTATTCGTTAGTTTATGTTTATATGTGAGAAACGACTTTCTGCAGAATCTTGTCTTACTTTCCTTCTCATGTATTTTCATTGAAGACAAAAAACTACTCTTTATATGCTGAACTTCGCTACTTCCTTTCATAATCCAATAATCTCCGTCAAAGTTGTTTGGCCACTCACCAATATCGCTAGAATTTATTTTACTTGCACTTTGTGTTCCACTCGTACAAGATGCAGTAACATCAGAAGCCTGTAACATTTTGTCGACTTCTCTTTGTCTTGAAGTCGACGTCTCTGGGCGGATAGGACTCCCTATGGTTTTCAATTCAGTTTGGCTTGGAGACGATATGGCTGAACTGGAAAGACTTGTCGTCTGTGCAGTCACTGTATCACTTGTGGAAAACGTACATAGGAAAAACTTGAGTATTCTGATGAATCTTCTGTAGTATAACAATCATCCTTATAAGCAACTACAGCTTTTGTATGTTGTACTTCATGTCCTGTATATTCGGCAAAATCATTCTGAACATTAAACAACTGAGAGTTTACGTGTTTTAGATATAAAAGCATGTGTCTTTCTCTCCTTTTCATCTCTTCCTTCACGCTTTGCACTTTCAGGAACGTTTAGCGTCTGTCTACTGCTCATGGTGGTTAGCTCGATCTCTGTAGAAGGGAAAATAAATTACAAAATGAAATGGATCACTACTATTTAATCGGACTGCGTGGCGCATAAGTATCATAAATAATATACGTCCATTTTCTATGGAAGCTAGTGCTAGTTGACTGCAGAAATGCGAGTTTTTTACCAACAGAGCTTTTGCGAATGATACGTGCCGTGCAAGCAGAAGCGATTGTCTGCTCATTAGCACTATAGTAGAGTGGGGCGAAACCGACAGTTTAGACTACTACAGCTTCCCGCCTATCGAGACCTATTGAATCTCTGCCCATAAAAATTATGCAGGAAGAAGATGAAAACGAGTTGAGAGTGAGCTCTCAGCTATTATCTACCCATCAATACAAACTCAGGCACAACTTCAAATTATTCGTAATTAGCGCTTTCAACAAAACATCGTCCACTTGGCTTCATGTTTTATATTTAACACAGGAAGCACGCTGGTAAAATGTCGGTTCTCACAAACGACCTATCTTGAGAATGTGGGTCATATAGTGAAAGTATGCAGTTAAGACCTGCCTATACTCGTGCGCACTGGTTGTACGCCACTCGTTCTGCCACACTGCAACCATTTTAAGGCTAAGCGTGAAGTACGTACGTAACCTCGACTTACCGGCAACCCATGAGCTACAGTGCGGCAATTCCTGCGTTTGAATGAAAAGACGGTTAAATTGAGACGGTTTAATGTAAAATAGAGAGAGCTAGTAAAGACATGACTGAATAAAATCGTTATTTTCCCGCTATTTCACATACAAATTTCAGTTTCGTTGCAGGTATCATAGACAACTTTCCAAATAAAGATGCAAATAATGAACTTACGTTCGATGCTTCTTTACAACCTCCAGTGGTGGTAAGAAAAATGGAGGCTAAAATGAGGAAGTAAGTGATAATGAAGACTGTTCTGAAGATTTAAAATCACCAGTAATAGCTTGAGATGATAGCGAAGGAATATACGAAACCGTCTGTCACTTTCTGGAAGAGTAAAAAGAAGAGAATCTTTCAGGGTAGTTAAGAAGATTTTTTAATTATTATAGCAAAAACGATCTGTAAATTAACGGTAAATCGGTCAGAAAGCTATGTACGCATGTGCAAATGTTTTCAAAGGTCCAGATAATCGATCTACATAAATTTAATATCGTATGCTACAATAACGTGACTGTATGCGTCGTTAACATATTGAGCAATGGGACGTTATAGCCACAATACAAGTGGGCCCAATTTTTTTAAAACAATCTGTTCCGTGGGTGTATGTATTCAACAGGAGTTCTATTGCTGTGCGAAAGGCAACCCATCTTGCTACAACAAAACAGGTAGGTATCGTTACAAAATAGTCATATTTAGTGTGTGTGAAGAATGTTTCAACGACATCCTATGCATATGTTAGTTTTCGATAGATAGAATATGTATAAGCGTATTTTTATATTATAAATCACGTATGATCGTCGTCCTATCAAAAAGGGACGGAAGACGACACTCTCGTGCAGCCTGTGCGTCAGTAATACTGTATAAAGCTACACAACGAGCCAACAGTATCTGCAGATCGCCACTTGCTGTCGGCTCTGTTCCTACTATTAAAAGAAGCGACGTGCATACTAGGGGCACCAGATGAGCAAAGTTTGTTTTATGGGGATCATATTTTAGCAGACAGGTCATTTTATAGACATGGAATACTGACGGAAGTCGCGAGAAGACGTGTTTTCTAAAATAATACCAGATTACAATAGATTGGTTTTCATTCCGTATTAGTTTTCAGGTCATAAAACCTTGTAACCTTGTCAATGAATGAAGGACGTGGAACTAAAGAGTCAGCTGATTCCGGAGTCACGATAAAACCATGTGGAAGAATACTGCCTAGTGGTTTAGAGTTGTCACAAGTCTGGCTTTCTCCGGATTTGTCTTTGCATTGACCGCCTCCAAGGCTGTCCGTTGCGTGGAGGGACTGTCTGAAATAGCCCGGACTTGTTTCCGTTGTCGGAGATATCAGAATGATTGAAAACAACACATTGAAAAACACTCTTTGCTAAAAATGTACTAACTGGTGACAAATGTGTGCATAGTTTCGTTCAAAGGACATTAAAAAAAGCCAGTGCCACTCACACTTAACCGCCCTCGTCACACCTTTTTTTTTCGCCACTTCCTCGAAACATAGTTTTGAGACAGTTCAAGTGCTTCGTTAGTCTGTAACTGGTGCTAGAGACATCTTTGCTTTGTACATTTTTATGCTGCGGCTAGATTTTACCCGTGAATTCGTCCACGCATAGAAGACGCAGGCGGGGGCGGCGGCTCACAAAAGCTTTTCCGTCCTGCCGGCACATTTGACTGTTTGCAGGAAGCGACAATGTCCTATGGTGTGTAACAGCATATGCTTTTATGGCAAAACTGCCATAACTTTGCTTCTACCCGGCGTGTCAAAATGAAAGCTGTATCACATTTTAAGTTAGTCCTGCAACAATAAAACTAAAAAATCGAATCCAATCTCGTGCATTAATTTTTACGTGGTGCGCGTACAGACATACAAGCAAAAATTCTAAAAATAATTTTTTTCGCTTCGATAGGTGTTATAAAAAACACCCTCATATCCAGTTTTCTTAAATATCTCTTACATACAAACATCTTCAAGTTACAATTTTATTATATGGAAACCACTGAGCGCATCATTCAGAGAGTACCGGCTTATATACAGCAAAGATCTGCCCAGTATTGAATGATTTTCGCTGCCAATGTCTTGAGTAACTGGGTGGACGTCACTCAAGGCCATCATCCTTTAAACAATAGTTAGAGGTACCGTTAAAGTAAGATTTCCTTTGAATTGCAGTTGACAATCTTAGTGTGAAATACAGATTCAAGAGCTACACCATTCTTCAATGATATGGGTTTGTAAATTGAAAATTATTAATCTGCTATTAAAATAATTGTTTAACCAATTAGCTGCGTTCCTGCTTCACGCTTTACCGTTAAGAGGATTCAGTGGGGTGGGGTACTGAAACGTGCTAGTGCTTAAAATGTACATCACAAATGGTCAAAGCTGCGCACTACCAAAATTATTGCTCAAATTTTGACGCAAAATCGATCGCAAAGTTGTTATTACACGAGTATTCTGTTTTAATCTCTAAAATATGACTTCAAGTCGACGACGTTCCATCGTCGTATTAAAAACTCTCTAGTATATGCCAGTACTAAGGGTGAACAAATTCGGAGCGCTAAATAACTGTCTACTGTATTCGGAATCATCCAAATAAAAACTACAGTGTTTCATGATGATATCAAACACAAATAACTAATTCCTACACTACTGGACATTAAAATTGCTACACCAAGAAGAAATGCACATGACTAACGGATATTCATTGGAGAGATATATTATACTAGAACTGATATGTGATTACAGTTTCACGCAATTTGGGTGCATAGATCCTGAGAAATCAGTACCCAGAACAACCACCTCTGGCCGTAGTAACGACCTTGATACGTCTGGGCATTGAGTCAAACAGAGCTTGGATGGTGTGTACATTAACATCTGCCCATGCAGCTTCAACACGATACCACAGTTCATCAAGAGTAGTGCCTGGCGTATTGTGACGAGCCAGTTGATCGGCCACCATTGACCACACGTTTCCAATTGGTGAGAGATCTGGAGAATATACTGGCCAGGGCAGCAGTCGAAAAGTTTCTGTATCCAGAAAGGCCCGTACAGGACCTGTAACATGCGGTCGTGCATTATCCTGCTGAAATGTAGGGTTTCGCAGGGATCGAATCAGGGGTAGAGCCACGGGTCGTAACACATCTGAAATGTAACGTCCACTGTTCAAAGTGCCGCAATGCGAACAAGAGGTGACCGAGACGTGTAACCAATGGCACACCATACCATCACGCCGGGTGATACGCCAGTATGGCGATGACGAATACACGTTTCTAATGTGCGTTCACCGCGATGTCGCCAAACGCAGATGCAACCGTCATGATGCTGTAAACAAAACCTGGATTCATCCGGAAAAATAACGTTTTGCCATTCGTGCACCCACGTTCGTCGTTAAGTACACCATCGCAGGCGCTCCTATCTGTGATGCAGCGTCAAGGGTAACCGCAGCCATGGTCTCCGAGCTGATAGTCCATGCTGCTGCAAACGTCATCGAACTGTTCGTGCAGATGGTTGTTGTTTTGCAAATGTCCCCATTTGTTGAGTCAGGGACCGAGACGTGGCTGCACGATCCGTTACAGCCATGCGGGTAAGATGGCTGTTATCTCGACTGCTAGTGATACGAGGCCGTTGGGATCCAGTCATTGGATCTCGACCAACGCGAACAGCAATGTCGCGATACAATAAACCGCAATCGCGATAGCCTACAATCCGACCTTTATCAAAGTCGGAAACGTGATGGTGCGCATTTGTCCTCCTTACAGGAGGCATCACAACAACGTTTCACCAGGCAACGTCGGTCAACTGCTGTTTTTATATGAGAAATCGGTTGGAAACTTTCCTCATGTCAACACGTTGTAGGTGTCGTCACCGGCCCCAACCTTGTGTGAATGCTCTGAAAAGCTAATCATTTGCATATCACAGCATTTTCTTCCTCTCGGTTAAATTTCGCGTCTGTAACACGTCATCTTCGTGGTGTAGCAATTTTGATGTCCAGTAGTGTACATAGTTACATACCGAGAACCAACATACTTTTTTATTGATTAAACTTCGGGGTACAGATGAACAAAGAACGACCTTACCTTATGCTTCAGTGGTTCCCTCTTCAATCAGCAACTTTCGAATCACTATATAAAACCGATGTCACCCACTTAATAATCTTCTTGTAAAAGAAGTTGACGATTGGCCCCCAGGCACCGATTTTTCGATGTCTGTACCTCTCTGAACTTGGGTCTACTGTCCTTTTGAATCGCCGTGGGCAACGTCGAACACTCCCTCGCTTTTACATTTCTAATTGTTGTGCTGTGTGGCGTTGGTTGCATGCAATTGGTCTGTTGCATGAACTAAATGTCACTAAGAAGCTATTGCTGGCCATCGAGGTTAGCTCCGACACACCGATTACACTGTTCTTTATCGTGACGCCAGAAATATTATTCATCAGTGGGCAGAATGCTGCAAACTTAACCAAATGGTGAGATAATTCGGCTTTTCCACTAGTCTCCTTGCAACAAATAATTGCTATACTTGAAATGTCTGTCAAAAAAGGACAGAGAAAACAAAAAAAAACAAAAAACCTTTAACTTGACAAGAGTTTTCGCCCGCAGGCACGGGGCGCCCCCAACGCTCGGGACCCGTAGGAATTGCTAACTCCTGCTACGTGGCTAATCCGGCACTGGTGAGGGACTCGACGAAGTAACCGAATCTCACTCTCACGGTAGCTCTGTGGAAGAAAAAAATCCATGCCTCAAGGAAAGCAAGAGAAGAATAAGACTGGCCAAGAGTTCCTTCGAAAACAAGAACCTTCTATTGAAGAGGCACATCAGCATCCACATCAAGAAAAGATTTGTGAAGATGTTTATGTGGAGTGTCGTGACATTCGGATGTGAAACTTGGACGTTAGCAAATAAGGAGTAAGCTCGAAGGAGATGGTTCTACAGCAAATATTGTTGTTGTTGTTGTGGTCTTCAGTCCTGAGACTGGTTTGATGCAGTTCTCCATGCTACTCTATCCTGTGCAAGCTTCTTCATCTCCCAGTACTTACTGCAACCTACATCCTTCTGAATCTGCTTAGTGTATTCATCTCTTGGTCTCTCTCTACGATTTTTACCCTCCACGCTGCCCTCCACTGCTAAATTTGTGATCCCTTGAGGCCTCAGAATATGTCCTACCAACCGGTCCCTTCTTCTCGTCAAGTTGTGCCACAAACTCCTCTTCTCCCCAGTTCTATTCAATACCTCCTCATTAGTTATGTGATCTATCCATCTAATCTGTAGCATTCTTCTGTAGCACCACATTTCGAAAGATTCTATTCTCTTCTTGTCCAAACTATTTATCGTCCATGTTTCACTTCCATACATGGCTACACTCCATACAAATACTTTCATAAATGACTTCCTGACACTTAAATCTATACTCGATGTTAACAAATTTCTCTTCTTCAGAAACGCTTTCCTTGCCATTGCCAGTCTACATTTTATATCCCCTCTACTTCGACCATCATCAGTTATTTTGTTCCCCAAATAGCAAAACTCCTTTACCACTTTAAGTGTCTCATTTCCTTATCTAATTCCCTCAGCATCACCCGACTAAATTCGACTACATTCCGTTATCCTCGTTTTGCTTTTGCTGATGTTCATCTTATATCCTTTCAAGACACTCTCTATTCCGTTCAACTGCTCTTCCAAGTCCTTTGCTGTCTCTGACAGAATTACAATGTCATCGGCGAACCTCAAAGTTTTTATTTCTTCTCCATGGATTTTAATACCTACTCCGAATTTTTCTTTTGTTTCCTTTACTGCTTGTCAATATACTGATTGAATAACATCGGGGAGAGGCTACAACCCTGTCTCACTCCCTTCCCAACCACTGCTTCCCTTTCATGCCCCTCGACTCTTATAACTGGCATCTGGTTTCTGTACAAATTGTAAATAGTCTTTCACTCCCTGTATTTTACCACCGCCACCTTTAGAATTTGAAAGAGAGTATTCCAGTCAACATTGTCAATAGCTTTCTCTAAGTATACAAATGCTAGAAATGTAGGTTTGCCTTTCCTTAATCTTTCTTCTAAGATAAGTCGTAAGGTCAGTATTGCCTCATGTGTTGCAACGTATCTACGGTATTCAAACTGATCTTCCCCGAGGTCGGTTTCTACCAGTTTTTCCATTCGTCTGTAAAGAATTCGCGTTAGTATTTTGCAGCCGTGACTTATTAAACTGATAGTTTGGTAATTTTCACATCTGTCAACACCTGCTTTCTTTGGTATTGGAATTATTATATTCTTCTTGACTGCAGCAAATAGGGGAGAAAAATAACTACTGAAAGATATGACCCAACGTAAATCAAAACTTGTTTGGTACTTAATCAGACACGATATTCTGCTACAAAATGTTTCCGATGGCAAGATCGGAGGAACGGGAACGAGGGGACGACCGAGAACATGCCCCCCCCCCCTAAAAAAAATTAACAGTGAGATGCGATGTTATTCATACATGGAGGTGAAGAGTAGTGCTGCAGAGAGGAAGCTGTAGCTGCAAAGATAAGGCTTAGCCTTTTGAAAGAAGAAGACGTGTTGCGCAGTAATGTAAGTTATGTGTCAGTGTGATCTGCAGAATATTATACGATTTTTAAGCACCATAAAACGGGTAAACTGTGACCGGTTTTCAGATTCAAATGTAATTATCGTGACTGTTTTTTAACTTCTGTGAACAAAGGGACTTACGTGAAAGTATTTCATACTAATTAGTACAATACATTTCTCTAAACTACAGAGAAGTAACGTAAAAAATTGTAGGTGATCAAAGTTAGCATGGATTCAAGGATACATTGACCAGCCTATACTTCCACCTCAACTGTCAACTACCATTTCATTTGTAGTCAGTATTTCACACACGCAATGAAACTACGACCACTCAGAAGTAAATACACCGACCTATAGTTTTCTTCAGCGCTTTACCAAGCCTCATAAAGGGAAAAACGTAGCATGGTACGTAAATTAAACATTATCAAAATTGTAAATATAATGAAAGATACTAAGATGGAGTACCACACACATAGTTCCAAATTTAGTTCAGAATAATACCTCAAATTTCATCCACCTTAAACCTAAATCCGTGTTTCAAAATATTCAGTGCAGTTAGTACTTGGGCTAGCCATTCTTCATTTATTGAGTAAATACCTGGCACGCGCGGCCAATAAACTTCAGTCCTTCTTTCTGTAGGTATCTTACATTACGTTGTACTTGAATCGCGCCTGAACAATAATACCTTGCAATTTATTCAATACAGGGTGGTCCATTGATAGTGACCGGGCCTAATATCTCACGAAATAAGCATCAAACGAAAAAACTACACAGAACGAAACTCGTCTAGCTTGAAGGGGAAAACCAGATGGCGCTCTGGTTGGCCCGCTAGAAGGCGCTGCCATAGGTCAAACGGATATCAACTGCGTTTTTTAAAATAGGAACCCCCATTTTTATTACATATTCGTGTAGTACGTAAAGAAATATGAATGTTTTAGTTGGACCACTTTTTTCTCTTTGTGACAGATGGCGCTGCAATAGTCATAAACGTATAAGTATGTGGTATCACGTAACACTCCGCCAGTACGGACGATATTTGCTTCGTGATACATTACCCGTGTTAAAATGGACCGTTTACCAATTACGGAGAAGGTCGATATCGTGCTGATGTATGGGTATTGTGATCAAAATGCCCACGGGCGTGTGCCATGTATGCTGCTCGGTATCCTGGACGACATCATCCAAGTGTCCGGACCGTTCGCCGGATAGTTATGTTATTTAAGGAAACAGGAAGTGTTCAGACACATGTGAAACGTCAACCACGACCTGCAACAAATGATGATGCTCAAGTAGGTGTTTTAGCTGCTGTCGCGACTAATCCGCTCATCAGTAGCAGACAAATTGCGCGAGAATCGGGAATCTCAAAAACGTCAGTGTTGAGAATGCTACATCAACATCGATTGCACCTGTACCATATTTCTATGCACCAGGAATTGCATGGCGACGTCATTGAAAGTTGTGTACAGTTCTGCCACTGAGCACATGAGAAATTACGGGACGATGACAGATTTTTTGCACGCGTTCTGTTTAGCGACGAAGCGTCATTCGGCAACAGCGGTAACGTAAACCGGCATATTATGCACTATTGGGCAACGGAAAATCCACGATGGCTGCGACAAGTGGAACATCAGCGACCTTGGCGGGTTAACGTATGGTGCGGCATTATGGGAGGAAAGATAATTCGCCCCCATTTTATCGCTGGTAATCTAAATGGTTCAATGTATGCTGATTTTCCACTTAATGTTCTACCGCTGTTACTACAAGATGTTTCACTGCATGACAGAATGGCGATGTACTTCCGACATGATGAATGTCCCGCACATATCTCGCGTGCGGTTGAAGCGGTATTGAATAGCATATTTCATGACAGGTGGATTGGTCGTTGAAACACCATACCATGCCCCGCACGTTCACCGGATCTGACGTCCCCGGATGTCTTTCTGTGGGGAAAGTTGAAGGATATTTGCTATCGTGATCCATCGACAACGCCTGACAACATGCGTCAGCGCATTGTCAATGCATGTGCGAAAATTACGGAAGGCGAACTACTCGCTGTTGAGAGGAATGTTGTTACACGTATTGCCAAATGCATTGAGATTGACGGACATCGTTTTGAGCATTTATTGCATTAATGTGGTATTTATAGGTAATCACGCTGTAACAGCATGCGTTCTCAGAAATGAGAAGTTCACAAAGGTACATGTATCGCATTGGAACAACCGACATAAAATGTTCAAACGTACCTACGTTCTGTATTTTAATTTAGAAAACCTACCTGTTACCAACTGTTCGTCTAAAATTGTGAGCCATATGTTTGTGACTATTACAGCGCCATCTATCAGAAAGCAAGAAAAGTGGTCCAACTAAAACATTCATATTTCTTTACGTACTACACGAATATGTAATAAAAATGGGGGTTCCTATTTTTAAAAAAACGCAGTTGATATCCGTTTTGCCTATGGCAGCGCCATCTAGCGGGCCAACCATTGCGCCATTTGGTTTCCCCCTGCAAGCTAGACAAGTTTCGTTCTCTGTAGTTTTTTCGTTTGACGCTTATTTCGTGAGCTATTTGGCCCGGTCACGATCAATGGACCACCCTGTCTATGACTGATATTTGCTTTTCTTAGTTGTAGGCACATTAACTATTACAAATGGGCATTCGTCTATATGCTGATGGTTAATTTTTGTATAACTTTAGTTCCACATTGTCATTGGCATCAACACTGTTCAAAATACTGTGTATGTGTAATGTTGGGGTAACAAAGTCCAATGGCCAAAGTAACCCCAGAAAAGAAAAATCATGCACATAACATCAAAAATCTTAATATACTAATGACTTACACATTTGAACAAAAAACTAATCTGTGGTCTGTTCTGAGAATTAATCGAATAATGTACACTGATCAGCCAGAACATTATTGCGACCGACCTACTATCGATTTAAACCCGTCCAGGTATAGCAGCGTCACCTGGCGAGGAATGGCTGCTAGTCAGACACACGCACGGTGTATGTAGTATCAGTGAGCGTGCAGTCCGTGTGTAGAATGGGGAAGGTGAGCGATCTATCTGAGTTAGACCGAGAGCAGATTGTGATGGGCCAAAGGCTCGGCACGAGCATTTTGGAAACTGGACGACTTCTCGAGTGTTAAAGGAGTGCTGCGGTTAGTGTCTTCAAGACCACGACCAGACGTCGTGTCGTTGGGCTGCCACTCCTCGTCACAGATGTCGGACGTCATAGGCTGGGCATACTGGTGAAACAGGACAGGCGGCGAACTGTGGCAGAACTAACATCAGACTTTAATGCTGGGCAGAATACAAGTGTGTCTGAACACACGGTGCGCCAAACTATCCTAGAGAGAGGCCTCTGCAGCCAACGACCCATGCATGTGCCAACGTTAACACCACGACATCGGCAAAGACTACTGAAATGGACGTGTGACCATAGGCACTGGACGTTGGTGCAGTTGAAGAGCATTGAATAGTCTGATAAATCCCGATACCTGCTTCATCATGCCGATGGGAGGCCTCGAATCCTTCGTCTTAAAGAGGAATAGAACCTTGACACCTGAACTGCGGGACCGAGACAGAGCTCTGTCTGTAGCGCCTAGAACCGCTTGGCCACTCCGACCGGCGCGAACAGAACAGCACGTGTGTGGGAAATTCTGTGCCAGTCTTGGGAAAAGTGCTACGGAGACCCTTGCAATGATTCAACAAGTGTTTGGGGAACAGAGCATGAGCCGTACGCATGTATTTGAGTGGCATGCTTGGTTCAGGTTGGTCGTACAGGCGTCGAAGATGATGCTCATACGAAAACAAATTTCTCAAAAATTTTTGAACCATTTTAAGAATATTCGACTTCTTTTGTCCAACTGTTTCATAACGTGGATGAGACATGACTCCACCACTTAACGCCTGAAAGCAAATAACAATCAAGGCAGTGACTGGACGCCAATTGACCTGCAATGAAAAGACAAGGTCTACGTCATTCTCCAGAAAGATGTAACAGGTATACGTTTTATCTATTTTCTTCCGAAGGGTTAAACAATAATTGACGAATACAAGTAATTTTCAGCCCTTTAGGACCAATCATCGAGACAGATGGCGCATTGGTAAGACATGGGGCTTGTTCCCATTTCGTAGCAAGCACGAACATAACAAGAAGAACTGCAACACCACAAGATGAGCATGGAGCTTGTATTGGGGAGGACTATGGTTGAACGCCTCGGCGGACTACTCAGATTTAGGTTTTCCCGTGGTTTCCTTGAACCGATTTAAAGTAAAAGCCGGAATGGTTTCTTCGGGAATGGCTGGTTTCCTTCCCCATCATACCTTAGTACGAGTTTGCGCTACGTCTGTAATGACCTCGTCACCAACGAGACGTTAAGCACTAATATTCTTTCCTTTCTTTTCTGGACCAGCTGGATGGTAAATGAAACATTCCTAGCCGGAAGAAAATCCATTTCTTTAGCGCAATATTCTGTCCTAAAAGGTGCTTTCACAATGAGACACTGAGATATGTGAAGTACGTATTATTGGTTCACCCAGTCTGTTCACCGGGTTTGGTATCCTCTGATCAACACATACTCCTACGTTACAAGAAATTTGTGGCTGGGAAATCATTTTGAGCCCAGTGAGGAGTTTATGCCAGAGGCAGATAAATGTTTTGCAGAGCTACCTGAATTGCACTTCAGAGCTGGAATCTAGTGCCAGAAAATATATAGAAAAGTAAATAAAAATTAGAATATTTGCACAATTCAATTTTATTTTTGCGCCGACTTACTGTTTCGGATAAGACCTGAGACTACCACATCACGCCGAAAACTAAACAGTAACAACAGCGGTTCGTAGAAATCGGTGGCCGTGCTCAGAATGGGTGAGGTCGACTTCATCTGTCGGGAAGGCCAAAAGCAGTGTTTTCTAGTATGTAAAAGCGACCCTGCCAGTTCTTTCGTAAAGGTAAAACAATACCTGGCGAATGGCATGAATGCCGAGTGGACGAAGAGACTGAAGAAACATGTGTGAAGATGTTACAACTCAAAAAAAAGAAAGGAATATTTATCTTCGGCACAGTACACATGCCCATGGAGAGGATGTACAATGGGATGAGCAAATTACCGGAACAAAATCCTTTTTTTCAAGTTTGCTACCCAAAGACTTCTAGCTGTACCCACAAGTAAAACAATTTGTGACAGGAAAACATTTCGAATTCGTTGTAGACGTTACGGAGCTGTATATACGTAGATATCTTGAAGTACTGGGATGGTATATACTCACTCTGCAATACATTGATGTCGGAAGTCGGCTTTGACCTGCGAAGTAATGATTGTTGTGTGTTGTCATACGTGAGCAAACAGAGATAAAACAAAACAGACAACATACATATACTTTTTGAAATGTAACTTGTAGTACAGTCTGATCTATACCATGACCCGAAGTCTATGTTAGGTTGGAGGATGACAGTTTGGTTGCGAGCTGGTTAAGTCAAAGAAAATACGAAATCTTAGCTGTGATGTCATACTGATCATTAGTGTAGCCCGAGGTCAAAGTTATGTTCAAAAGAGAGGCGACAGTTTGTTGTCAGTTCACGAACTGAACTGATGGAATGTTGTGAGGGTAACTATAATGGTGACAGTTTACACTTACGCCATTTTGCTGGCGTCATAGGTCAAAGGAGGTGGGTGCTATCTGCAGGATCGATTTTTCAAAAAATGGTTCAAATGACTCTGAGCACTATGGGACTTAATTTCTGAGTGTACCTACTTACTCCTACTTACTGCTACTTATGCTACCTTTGCTCTTAGCATGAGTCAGTTTTTTTTTTTTTCCCTACTACCGGAGTGACTGATTTTGAGCCTCATGTCGTGCTCCTTCCAACACCTACACATCGCTTCCTCAAAGCTCGGATTGTTCCGTTTGCAATCATAGATAAGCTGCATTTAGAACTCCAAATCCTCCAGGAGGAAGTCATTCTCACTGCAGGTACCAGCAGTCAGTGGGCAACCCTCATCGTTACTGCGGAAAAACCGAATGCGTCACTTCGGATCTGTGGTCACTTCAAGGCCACAATCAACGTACACTCAGTCACTGACACCTACCCAATCCCAAAAGTGAATGACATTATGCCAAGACTTGCAGGAGGCAAGATTTTCGCCAAATTGGATTGTGCAATTCTTTCCTCCAGCTCCCTCTGGAGGAGCCATCATGGAACATTTTACTCATTGATGTCCGCCTGCTTAGCTGGTTGGTAACATGCTTGCCTCCCATGCATGTAGGCCAGGTTCGATTCCCGGCTGGATTGGAGATTTTCTCCGCTCGCAGACTGCGTGTTGTGATGTCCTCATCATTATTTCATCCTCATACCATACGCTCATTTCCTTTAGCTACAGCAGGCTTCCTTTTGGCATTGTCAGAGCACCAGCTATTTTTCAACCGTACTTGGAACAACTGAATCGGGATGTGTCTGGCACGGTGACCTATCTGGACTGCACTGGTAAAAACACCCATGAGTTGGGGATCAACACCACAATTTGTTCAAGCTGTCCAGCAACTTCCAGCCCCAAGAGATATTAAGCAACTGCAGTATCTGCTTGGCCATCTTAATTACTATCCGAAGTTCGTCACAGATGCCGTGTGCAAAGCGGAACCTCACCATCAGTTGTTACGCAAAAATGTGAAGTAGAAGTCGAATTCCGCCTGCGATGAAGTCTTCGGAGAGCTGAAGCAAGCTCTGCTGCGTCTGACATGCGTTATGGCCTACAGCCCTTCAAAAAACTTCTGATAATGGCTTGGGCATGACATTATCTCACGAAATAGATGATATGGAAGGTCCTATAGTTTTCATATCTCAAACTCTAACAAGTGCAATGCAACTACTGTCAAATAGAAAAGGAGGCACTAGATATTGTGTTCACACTCAGTAGATTCCACAGTTATTAGTAAGGGCGAAGTTTGACAAGGCGTACTTCAATATTCTGACCAAATCAGTGTATCGCCTCCAGAAATGGGCATTGGTTTTGTCTAGCTACTCATATGAGATCAGATGGACACTGAAGCGGAAGCAACTGCGGACAGCCTTCCCTTGCATGCAAAACAATCGCGTGTCACTCCTCACAGTGCCCAGTTATCTGGGAACTACTCTACCTGGTGCACGGAGAGTGGCCGACAGATCAGAAACAGGTGGCTCATCCAGAAGTCCATGCATTCATGCCTCGATGTAAGAGCTCGCACATCTGTGTGGTTGCTGAAAACCTCGCCACAGGTTTAGGCACCAGGAGAGTTGAATGCGTTCCCTTTGAGATGACGTAAGCTAACCCCAGTCGTGTTGAAAACATGTGGGGTACCAAGAATTCTCCACCCTCAACGGATTCCTTTTGTTGCAAGGAGATAATGGTCGCACCTGTGTCGTGATCCGATCCATCTTGCAGCAACGGATCCTGTCTCTCATATACCAGGGCCAATTGGGAGTTGTGCTCACAAAGAGGGCGGTCCTTCAGCATGTGTATTGGTGAGGGATCTATGTAGATGTTAACAAGATCTTGGTGGCGCGTGAAACTTGACACAGCAAACAGGCTGCAGCTGCTTACAGATACTTGCCGTGACCAGATCTTTCAGCGCCCAGGTCGCGATCCCATTTAGACTTTGTAAGCATATTCCTGGGCTATGCTTGGTTTATGGTGAATAATGTGAGAACCAGATTGCACAATGTTTCTCGGATGTCTTCAACGTCTTGAAGACAGACTGTCCTGCCTCTGGCACAGATTACCTTCTCTATAGAAGCACTTCCAGAGACCATAGTTACTGACAACTGGTCTCAGTTAACATCTTCCAATTCACCACTTTTTCAAAACAATTTTCTTTCATGTAACCACACTGTCAATGTGTAAAATTCTCTGACGTCGTTGCAACCACTGCAAATGACCTACCTCAGGGAGGCCATCTGGAACTTTGGCTCAAAAGTGGGACAATTTTGTACATTGACAATGTGGTCACATACCCAGACAATTTTTATTGACCGTAACAATGGCTGGGGAAGCCTACACTTTCAATTACCTTCTTCTGTTCTTCCAGTGGCATTGGCCTAGAGCAAACTGCACCTTTTTATAGCGCATCCAGTGGATTAGCAGAATACTTTTGTCGTACGTTAAAATCATAATTAGCAAAATTACACCCCATCATGATTGAGATGAAGTCATAACTCTGTTTTTGTCATCTTATTGTTCTGCCCCTGAGGACAGCGTCAGCTCGACCGAAAAACTCAATCAAATCTCCATCTTCCACCCTACGAGATCTTCCACCGTCTCGAGACCCAGTTATTCCGTCAAAGACGACGTCTAGGCGTCAGTATTCTCCAGAAAACGCCGCCGATTGGCCCCAGCAGTAGTAACTCATTTATTGGAACAGGACATGGTGGAATTATTACTACACAACGGCTCAATTTGCCGCAAGCATATCAACCAGGTGCGCCCACGGAAAGCAGCGGAGCTCGCTAGAAACGGATTGTAACGATCTTTTGTCCAAGAGTCAGACGTCCTCCTCCCAGAATCTTGGAAGCTCCACAACTGCAGCCACTGGGTCCACACCCACCAGCCTCTGGCAGGGTCAGCCTGTCCCTAGTCCAGACACCAGGTCCAATGGATATCCGATCTCAGCCCATCCTGGTCACATGTTCCAGAGGCGACTAACGAAAAAGCAACAGGTTCCCCTAATATCTAGATGTGCTACACCTGACGTCCTTCGAGGGTGTGGCGGGAGGGGGGAGGAGAGGGGGGAATGCTGTGTACGTGCCATAGACCGGCAATCCTTCTCACAGAAATGGTATCCCAGGTGGCCTAACTTCAAAGGGGTTACATCAGCATTAGCAGACAACAGAAATTAATCATGCACACCGCTTAGGCCAGCAGGCGGCAGTGTGAACACCACCACAGGTAAGTGGCCGTGTGGACCTGTTTGCCTCTGCAGGCCATGTGATCGCATATAGTGGCGGGAGGGGGGAGGAGAGGGGGGAATGCTGTGTACGTGCCACAGACCGGCAATCCTTCTCACAGAAATTGTATCCCAGGTGGCCTAACTTCAAAGGGGTTACATCAGCATTAGCAGACAACAGAGTTTAATCATGCACACCGCTTAGGCCAGCAGGCGGCAGTGTGAACACCACCACAGGTAAGTGGCCGTGTGGACCTGTTTGCCTCTGCAGGCCATGTGATCGCATATAGTTCCTCTGGTATCTCTACGCGGAGTGGGTATTTAGGGTGGCGCAAAGCCACTCCGAAGCGTTTTCCGTCGAACTCTTGGCCAGGTGCCATCTGCACTCGGAGTTCGACAATCAAAGCCACTATTGGAACCTTCGTTACGCACATCGCTATGCCACACCAGCGACTGCCGACCGACGGAGCCGCCAGCGCCCGCCTTCACCATCACTGACACTTGGCCTCTGCTTTGGAAACGTCTAGAAACTTGGTAACGGCCGACGACCTTCATTATGTTATTTTGTCCTACTTCCGAGTGACCATTGACTTTGACTGTTTCATCATTACGGCCTTCAGCCCAAGTTGTAGTTTTATAAATTAAGTGCTAGTCACGAACTACCTCAAAATTATAGTGATTAACTTTGTTCCACGGGCTACGTCTTCAGGCCACGAGTGGCCTACCGGGGCCATTCGACGGCCGTGTCATCCTTAGTGGAGGATGCGGATAGGAGGGGTGTGGGGTTAGCACACCGCTCTCCCACTCGTTATGATGGTATTATTGACCGAAGCAGCAACTATTCGGTCAAGTAGCTCCTCAATTGGCATCACGAGGCTGAGTGCACCCCGAAAAATGGCAACGGCGCATGGCGGCCTGGATGGTCACCCATCCAAGTGCCGACCACGCCCGACAGCGCTTAACTTCGGTGATTTCACGGGAACCGGTGTATCCACTGCGGCAAGTACCTCTCAAAATACAGAAAGCAAAGAGCTTGTTGTAGAAGACATTTGTTTCACAGTATTGAAGAGGAAAAAGAGTTGGTAACTCTTCAGGTGTGGCTTTTCGAGCCTACGTGTGCTTGACTTTTTTGTTTAGAATGATTGTTCCTGTCATATCCTTGATTACTGACCATTCCTCCTGGTATCCCATGTATAAATAACCAAACAGACAACGTTGGAAATTCTATGAGCCGTGTCGAAGATGGTGCTGTTATACACAGAGAAGTAGCAACCTAGAAAATTGTACCGAAACGCAGCAAGATCTGCAGACTATCGACGCTTTCTGCAGGAAGTGGTAATTGCGGCAAGGCCGTTGCCTAACTTTGTTCCAAGAAAGGAGCATTTTAGTTTATGCACTTCCCAATAAAACTGTTATACATTGTTTATCTAGGATTCATACAGCGCAAGACTTAACAGCGCAAGACTTAGCATATACAATACTGTTTCTGGTTGCAGTGCAGATCATCATTGCCCAAACGGACACAAGCAGTACAGCAGGTTCCTCACACATCGAGATGTTTACACTGTAGTTTAGGCACTAATGATCTACCAGAATGTAGTAGAAGACGACATAGGAATATATATGGTTTTTGACACATACATTTGTCATATTCATTGCATTTTTGAAATAAGTATTTTTACATTTTATTTAAATTGAATTTAGAGGAGTACGGTCGTCATTATATGGACACCGGTGTTTACTGCCTTCTAGACATTTTGGACTGATTACGGTGTGTTTTCGTGGAAAGATAGTCGGTGGATCCTGCATTCTACTACACAGTGCCAGTGGTTTCGTAGGACGTGATGCTTAAACTCTTAAATGCCAATATCAAACATATGACCGAAGTGGACATGCTGCAGTAGTTCGAGTGAGGTATTCGTTGGGTGAGTTTTCCAATGTGTTTATAGGCGCGCCAAGGCAAATAACCTGTGTTTGCCATTGGAGATCTATTGTTTATTTCTTCACTTGCTGGAGAATTTTGTTCATTTCGCACTTCAACATAAATGGTTCAAACTGCTCTGTGCCCTATGGGACTTAACTTCTGAGGTCATCAGCACCCTAGAACTTAGAACTACTTAAACCTAACTAACCTAAGGACATCACACACATCCATGCCCGAGGCAGGATTCGAACCTGCGACCGTCGCGGTCGCGCGGTTCCAGACTGTAGCGCCTACAACCGCTCGGCCACTCCGGCCGGCGCTTCAAGATATTTTACGTCCAAAATACATAGAGGATTTTGTTAAAGATGTGTTTGAGAAGTAAACTTGTGTTACTGTGGCACCCTGCCTCTTTAGTGGATATCACCGTGGAACTGAGTGTATCACAGTCAGCTTTAAAATGCAATTTTTGAATGAGAAAGTTTCTTCGTGGTCTTTCCTTATGTGTGGAATTGTGGAATACAGATGGCGTTACTCCTGCCTACTTTGCGTAGTTGGGATGCCGTTACTCCCACCTACTTTGCGCAGTTGTGCTGAAATACTAATCATTTGCATATTGTAGCGTGCAGCAGACATCGTCCCAGTTTGACTTTTGTTGCGTGCCGTCTTCATGGCGTTGTAATTGTACTGGGTAGCATTGTATAAAAGCCCAGCGTAGTAGCTCCAACAGTATAAAATGACGCCAAACTCTCTGCGATGCTGTTCGTGGCTACAATGGGGTCGTGTAAGAGTGTATCAGAAAGGCAATAACATTCTCATGTTATTGTTGACCGTCGTTGAATTCCTCGCTCTCTTGCAGGCGTAACATAAATAAACTCCGTCCACAGGCTCTGGCAGGCGCGACAGCACCCGCCGACTGGCCGTGTCATCCTCCGGCGATGACGTCATTAGATGAGACACGGAGGGGCGTGGAGTAGCCCACCGTTCTCCCTGCCGTTGTCAGTTTCCCCTCTGGAGCCGCTACTTCTCAAAGAAGTAGCTCCTCAGTCGGCTTCACAAGACTTAGTTCACTCCGCTTCATGGCCGAGCGGTTCTAGGCGCTACAGTCTGGAACCGCGCGACCGCAACGGTCTCAGGTTCGAATCCTGTCTCGGGCATGGATGTGTGTGATGTCCTTAGGTTAGTTAGGTTTAAGTAGTTCTAAGTCTAGGGGACTATGACCTCAGAAGTTAAGTCCCATAGTGCTCAGAGCCATTTGAGCCACTCCGCTTCATTCGTCCCACCAATTAAATAAAAATAAAAAAACGTGACTGTACCGGGAATCGAATGCAGGTGCCCCACGTAGCAGTCAGCCACGTTCACCACTCGGCTAAGCGTAAGGAGTATTGATGCATTAATCAAGAAAACGTAAAGTAGATACGTTCAGATAAATAGAGTCACATTTATTTTAAGGGGAATGCAGCATTCCTTTCATGCCCCCACGCATTTCATTTGATTAATATTTAGCTCACCTCAAATTAAGTGCTCGCGCACCTGTATGGTTGCTGAAAACCTCGCCACAAGTTTAGGTACCAGGAGAGTTCCCTTTGAGATGACGTAAACTGACCCCAGTCGTGTTGAAAACATCTGGGGTACCATAGGAAAATTGGAAATTTGTGGTAAGGTGTTATGGGAACAAACTGCTAAGGTCATCGGTCCCTAAGCTTACGCACTACTTAATCTAACTTAAACTAACTTACGCTAAGGACAACAGACACACCCACGCCTGAGGGAGGACTCGAACCTCCGACAGGGGGACCCGTGCGGGCCGTGACAAGATGCCCTAGACCACGCGGCTACCCCACGCGACACCATCGGAAAACGGTGTAGTTGACTTAAGGGGAGGTTTTGGTCGAGACTGATGAAAAAATGGATTTTTTTTATATAATCTGCATAGATTATCCCTGCACGAAGATTTTTTATTGTGAAAGTATTTTAAATGTTACACCGTGTCGAATGTAGCCTTGCGTCACCCGAAATGTAGGCAGCTGTAAACGCTCAATCAATTAGTTAGAGAAAATAATTCAAGTAGTATACAAATTTCTGTCCAATTTACGTAAAAGAAGAATCAGGCCCATTCGCAAAATAACAACGAGAGCTTCAACGCATTTGGAAAGTGGTAACGAAACATCTTCGTTTTCGAGCAAAAACTATTGAAACAGCTGCAGATATATTCAACGAAGGTTATCCATCTGTTCCGAAGACCATTAACGTGTTTGAAATCGTCATAGGGACGAACAGCAAAAACTTCGCAGAGTCCTCTGACAGAAACGCGTAGCCGCTGTGGAACGAGGAATGTCGTAATTTGTTAAAAGAGTCCGGATTGAAAAAATACAGCATCAGATTCAGAACCAGGGCATATCTAAGGAACAGGAAGGATGCCTCTATACGATATTGCAGTTCCTGTGTTATTCCGAAATACGGCTCAATGTTTCTTTGGACCCGCATGTCCAAAGAAGCAGGCACTGCGGCGACTACAGCTATTATGAAATACACGAAATGTATTAGCGATTGCGAATGTGGACAACCATCATCTGTATAATGGAATGAGACAACGCAGTGTGTGCCGGACCGGAATTCGAACCAGCATTTCCCGCTTACAGCGAGCGCTCGCCTTAGCATTTGGCTATCGGAATAGGACTCACGGCCAAACTTCCGTAAGCCGTCAACCATGTGCCAGCAGTCTGTACTCGTACATTCATTAAGTATAGTCACGTACGGGCATTTTACACGAAAGTCGCTTGCCCGATGTCAAATGGCAAGGCGACCGCTCGCGATAAGCAGGAAATCCGGGTTCGACTCCTGGTCCAGGAAAAATTTTCGTTCTCGTCATTCTATTATATAGCTGACGACTGTCCATATTCGCAATTGAAAATGCATTTCGCGGATGCCTATCTGGTCAAGGGATCGCAGATTAACCCTAAGTTTCGAATCAACATTTTTTGTTACTCCAAAATTTAAATGCGTTTTTCTCGAAACAACATCTTTCAGCTGTCGAAGCGCTCTATAGGCTCGACACATTAACTGATTCATTTGAATTTTTTAATGAAAGATATTTAAATTTAGGGGACTTTAGGGAGTGCTTTGTTAATTGGAAACTTAAATATTATTTTTAAACATTTGAACTTACAAAAACATGCAAGGAAATTGCCATGTTTTCCAAACTGCTACCATTTTTTGTTTCCGAGATTTTATCAAAACCTCATCGTTAAGACTCTCCAAATCCATTCTAAAAAAGTGTTTCAAATGGCTCTGAGCACTATGGGGCTTAACTTCTAAGGTCATCAGTCCCCTAGAATCCGTAGCGGTCGCGCGGTTACAGACTGTAGCGCCTAGAACCGCTCGGCCAGCAATTTATTCTAACTTAAGAATAATCTATTTGTATGGGTTTCAGAAATAGCCACGAGTCTGTACAACGCTTCGCGCAAACCAGGATGTGCAGCTAAGCGCATATTTTCACAAGGGCTGTAGACGCCGTTTCTAATTTTTTATGAGGTAAAAAATCATTTTCACACAAAAATATGTATATAATAAAGTTGAAGGATCCCCATTTTAATAAAAACAATCCTTGTATGAAAAAATTGTAAACATCATCCATTTGTCGTGCCTCTCGAGCAGATCTTCCGCTTAAACTCCGCTCTCACCAGTCTGCATGAGTGCGGATTGATGTCTCCCAATTGACCTCGCATCTTTCGTGTTCTGTGTCAACACGATAAGCAATGATGCACACCAGTAGATACAAGTCTGATTTAATTGCTTTATACTATACAACATGTCCGAAAGACAAGTACCCATGGGAGACTATAATTAAAGTGCAGCTACACACAGAGGTCAGGTGTGGGCCGTAATTATCATATGGCACTGAAACTTGGCGGGTATTTTAATGCGTTAATGCAGAACCAATTTACTCTGGAAAAACATTTTGGCCACCAGGTGAAAATCTGGCTCTGTGAATGCAAGAAAGACGAATGGATGTGGGCAGAAAAGGTCAAACAAGTGATAAAGGCATGATGTCGATTTTGTTATTAACTGACGCTTCTACTATTTGTTCATTACGGGCACCGAAGACGTCGATAGGATGCTGCATTCGTAAAACGAAGTGATCAGCAGTTTCTCCCAGCAGTTCTTGTGGGGGGTAGAGACCGAATGTGCTTCTGGTAAACGCTGCCTTGTAGATATTCCCGGAGCCAAAAATCACATGGATACAGATTAGGTGATCTTGCAGGCCATGAAAGTTTGCATTAAGCAGGTGTTTCATTGGGCGAGCGACGTGAGTTGTTGCCCCACCTTTCATGAAAACAGCGGTTTGCACACAGTTGCGCTCTTCCAAAGCAGGAATCACATGCTGCACAACGTGGTCTCGATAACGTGCAGACGTCACGGTACACCTGACACGCCCTCCGGGTCTATTATCTACGAAGAAGAACAGACCGAGACTAACGGTGCTTACGAATCCACGCCACACAGTGGCATACGGCGAGTACAATGGCTCTTCGTGCACAACACGCATTTTCACAGCACCCCACATTCGATAGTGTATTCGCTGCATCCTGTAGTGTAAAATGTGCCTCGTCACTCTATAAAACATTGCACAGCCACGTGTCATCAACTTCGAGCCGTACCAGAAACCGAAGAACAAATTCAGAACGTTGCTACGGATCATGAGGTTTTAGTCGCTGCACCGTCTGGATCTTGTACAGGTACCAGTGAAAATATACTGAAAAACTTTGCGTACTCTTCACCATGGGATGAGCAATTCTCGTGGCACCGGCGCTACTGGGGCCAGGCGCTGCATGGCTACTTACAGCAACAGCAACCTCACCGTCCACCGGACAGGACGCCTTCCGTTTTCAGCTGCCACAGCGAGCTCATCTTTGTTTTAGACTTTCGTTATTATTTTCTTTAAACTGCGATGAAATGAATACCCCTAGCTGCATACAGGCGTTGATATAAGTCAACGGGGACAGTTGAAAATGTGTGCCTGCCGGCCGCGGTGGTCTCGCGGTTCTAGGCGCCCAGTCCGGAGCCGTGCGACTGCTAGGGTCGCAGGTTCGAATCCTGCCTCGGGCATGGATGTGTGTGAAGTCCTTATGTTAGTTAGGTTTAAGTAGTTCTAAGTTCTAGGGGGCTGATGACCACAGCAGTTGAGTCCCACAGTGCTCAGAGCCATTTGAACCATTTTTGAAAATGTGTGCCCCGACCGGGACTCGAACCTGGGAAGAAATTTTTCTTCTGTGCGGATGCAAAAACAATGCCCGAACTCTTACGAGAATCGGAAGAAAGCTGCAATTAATGAGTATAATGGGCAGGGGCACTATGAATATAGTGCGGGACAATAAGTTGGGAATGTGGGTCTCACGGGAGGCGTGCCAGAGATTATTTCCTGCAGTCGCACTATCCTCTGTGTCCTCCGTGGCTCAGCTGGCACCCAGCACGGTAGCTCAGAGAAAAAAGATGGATAGAGCGTCTGCAAGATAAGCAGGATATCCCGGGTTCGAGTTCCGGTCGGGGCACACTTTTTCAACTGTCCCCTTTGACTTATATCAACGTCTGTATGCAGCTAGGGGTATTCATTTCATTGTAATTTCATTCTAACGAGGTGCATGGTCGCCGATGGTAAACGCGTTAAAATGTCTACATGTCTCGCTGCCATACGACAATTACACTTCAACTGGATCACCGATATTAGTTTCACTGTCATAGTAATCACCCGGTATGAATGAGATCTACGAGAAGGCGAACAGCATTATGAAAGGACTTAAGATAAGGAAGAGGGAAGGAATATGTGGCAGCGTTTGCTTTCTGTTTCAAATGGTTCAAATGGCTCTGAGCACTATGGGACTCAACTGCTGTGGTCATCAGTCCCCTAGAACTTAGAAAAACTTAAACCTAACTAACCTAAGGACATCACACACATCCATGCCCGAGGCAGGATTCGAACCTGCGACCGTAGCAGTCGCACGGTTCCCGACTGCGCGCCTAGAAACGCGAGACCACCGCGGCCGGCTGCTTTCTGTTTCCTTCTATTCTTGTACATGATGAAGAGTTACCGAACTTGTGCCCTATTAAGCTGAATGGGACCAGCTTCTGTCAACAACGCTCAATTGCGTGGTGACGTTCATCTCAGAATCCTGGGATGAAAGAAGTTTTCGTCGTTACTACTTGGAGGCGTGAAATTCCTGACCTCCAAACTTAGCACCTATGTCTTGGCTTGAATGCCACACAGCTCCACAACCTCTCATAGAGTGGGGGCATGTAACATTATTGGCAGCTGGTAGGGGACGTTAAGATAGGCGACGCCCTAGGGTCTGAGCTCATTCTTGATCTTATTACACAGTTCTATGAGCTAGATTTCTTTGTCAAATACCAGCTTAAAAGGTCACTAAATAGAGTATACGAGTACTTCAAAATAGGAATCCGAGCACTATCCGCGAGTGGAGAGAAATAGTCTAAAGGTGGTTCGATGAACCCTCTGCGAGGCATTTAATTGTTAATTGCAGAGTAGTCATATAGCTGTAAATGTTCTTGAGTCTATGTCACGTGTTTATTCAGTTATCAAAAAAATGTAACTTCTTAACTTGCTACGAAGAATCCCATATTGGCTTCACATAGCGAAACAGAGAGAGTTAAAGATATACACTGCTTAATAAAACTGCCAGCTGTCTATAGTTCGGTTTTTTGTTGAAACTGTACATATTTCAGAGTGTGAGCTCAATCTTTAGGGCTCTAAAAATGATTGGGACACGACTTTCCTTGCGTGGCTATACTCCGCAGCCGGCACAGAAATATTTGTTTTGTAAATAAAAAACGCCTCTTGCTGCACTGTTTTTATTCTCCCAGAATGTTTTATTCGTAGATTATAAAATGGTCCGCTTCTCGTTTTTTATGTAAATAAGTAGTTACTTACAGTTCTCCGCGTTTTTAGTTGGCATCTGCGTCTCCTCTCTCTCTCTCTCTCTCTCTCTCTCTCTCTCTCACACACACACACACACACACACACACACACACACACACACATAACAAAAATTAGTAGGCCTTAGTTTTCAACATATGCTTCATTAGGTTGACAACATGTACGTAAGCAAACCAAACAAGATGGGATACACAGTGAACCACAAGTATTTACATCTTTAAGTTACAGTATTGGATCAAATGTCTGTGTTAGTGACAGAATGCTGATAGTGCATCACTACAACAAGGACAAACAAAAATGTTTGAAACATAAAAAGCATGCTTATGTTTCGTAAAAAGTGCGGTAGTGCGACCTCCAGCATGTGACCAGATGAGAGGAAACGCAGATGCCAACTAAAAATGCGATGAAACGTTCATAAAAAGCGAGAAGTGTGCTGTTTTATAATCTACGAATAATGCACATAAAAACAAAAGTATATCACAACTGTATGATTATAAATCCCACTGATGATGTCTTAAAGTGAAAAAAGAATAAAAACAGTGCAGCAAGAGAAGGCGTTCTTTGTTTACAAATCAAATATGATCGAGACACCCCGTCAAATCCTGATAAAGCAGTGTGCTTCACTGTTTAAACATATGTTTCATATATCCTTTAATGACCCGCTAATTGCGTGAAAATATCGTTATCAGCACCAACGATCATTCAGACAAAGATTCAGTGTACATACTCCATAACTCTACAATTGGTAGTTGCTTTGTGCAGTCTGCTGTCGCATTAAAACGAGGAAAACAGTACATTTCTCCGACATTCAACACTGACAGCTAAAATTTTATAGACATTACATGTAACGAACGTTCATTTAAAATGGAATAAGTGTGTTATCCTGGCTTAATCTGATCTATAAATTTGGAGAGAATATGGAGTGACCATTGTAAGGTATGGATAGGTTGATGAGTTTCGCAAGACAAAACACAGAAATAAAACATAATGGTGACGTTACATACTGTTCGAGTAATAGAGTGGATCTTAAATAACCTATTAAAACGACAGTCCAGCTGACAGGATGATTATACGTCGTCACTGGTAAGCGCGTTGGGAATCCACTCGCTACACTACCAGGAACAGAAGAGTGCTTACATTCATCAGAACGCTCTCTCTAATCGGCTGCACATTATCCTGTCTGCCGTAGCAACTTGGCAACGTCGGCAGGAGAAACTTATCGCACCAAATTTCGGTGAAAGCTCCCGTCCCTCATAATTTAGCGTTCCTTTCATCGAATCTCACCCGTGAGTTTTGTAGTGTATGTATCTCACAATAGCCAATCCGTGAGGTAATTACGAGGGTTGGAATTTAAATAGTGGCAACTATTTATTTACAGCTCGTACAGAATAGATACGTGTTTCAAAGTTTTACTGACCTTCAAAGTAGTCACCAGTATTGTGTATAACCCGTTGTCAGCGATTTGGAAGTCGTAGGATACTCTTAGAAGCGCCTGTTGTGTTGACAGTTCGAGCAGCACGGTCTATTGCCCGACGAATTTGTAGCATTTGTAAAGCGAATGACGTGAAGTGTTTCCTTCAGTTTATAAATCGAGTTGAACTTACGAAGGCTTAAGTCAGGAGAGTGCAGTAAGTGATATAGCACTTAGCAGCCCCATCAGTCAAATCAGTAACTCCTTGCACTGTACGTGCTTGAGCATTGTCCTGCAAAATGATGGTCAGGTCCTGCAGAAAGTTGAAAGTAGGCTGTTTAGGTTCTAATATTGGTAACGCCGCCGCCACGTAGCGCTCTGTATAAAATTCACTGGCTGTGCTGTTTGCAGTCTGTGGCTGGTTTGCATTGTTGTCTGCCTTTGTAGTGTTGGGCAGCTGGATGTTAACAGCGCGTAGCGTTGCGCAGTTGGAGGTGAGCCGCCAACAGTGGTGGATGTGGGGAGAGAAATGGTGGAGTTTCGAAATTTGTAAGACTGGATGTCATGAACTGCTATATATATTATCACTTTTGAACACTATTGAGGTAAATACATTGTTTGTTCTCTATTAAAATCTTTCATTTGCTAACTATGTCTATCAGTAGTTAGTGGCTTCCGTAGTTTGAATCTTTTGTTTAGTTGGCAGTAGTGGCGCTCGCTGTATTGCAGTAGTTCGAGTAACGAAGATTTTTGTGAAGTAAGTGATTTGTGAAAGGTATAGGTTAATGTTAGTCAGGGCCATTCTTTTGTAGGGATTATTGAAAGTCAGATTGCCTTGCGCTAAGAAATATTGTGTGTCAGTTTAAGCACAGCCATGTATAATTTTTGTAAATGGTTCTAATGGCTCTGAGCACTATGGGACTCAACTGCTGTGGTCATTAGTCCCCTAGAACTTAGAACTACTTAAACCTAACTAACCTAAGGACATCACACACATCCATGGCAGGATTCGAACCTGCGACCGTAGCAGTCGCATGGTTCCGGACTGCGCGCCTAGAACCGCGAGACCACGGCGGTCGGCAATTTTTCTAAAGGGGACGTTTCAAAGTGTCATCACTTCTGTGTCTATGCTGTACATTTTTGGAACACAACCTATGACCACCTTAGAGCCAGAAGTGATGACACTATCTGCAGGACCTGACCATCATTTTGCATGACAATGCTCAAGCACGTACAGTGTGAGCCGTTACTGATCTGTTTAAATGATGGGGCTGCTAAGCGCTATACCACCTACTGCACTTCCCTGACTTAAGCCCTTGAAAGTTCAACTCGATTTCTAAACTGAAGGAAACACTCCATGGCATTCGCTTCAGAACTGCTATAAATTCGTCGGCCAATAGACCACGCCGCTCGAACTGTCAAAACAACTGGCACTGCTAAGAGTATCCTACGACTTCCACACCGCTGGCAGCGGGTTATACACAATACTGGTGACTACTCTAAAGGTCAGTAAAACTTTGAAACACGTATCTATTTTGTACGAGCTGTAAAAAATAGTTGCTACTATTGAAGTTCCAACCCTCGTACATTATTCGATCGCTTTGTGACGAACAATTTGGATGAGCTGCTCGCCAGTTCACGCTGCAGGTAGGCTGGAGAGTGAATGTCTCCAATCTTACAGACTTAAGCGCATTATATGTCACACAAATCCTGACTGGACACTGGTGACACGCGATCAGCAGGGAGTGATGGACGGAAAGAACTCAGGAAATGGCTTTAGACCGTATCTTACCACACACGGTTTCGCTAAATACACGATTGCATAAATTTATGACCACAGCTGCTTCTACTGCTTTTTACTTAGTAACAATAAAATGCAAAATCTTAGGATCCTAGACAGGTTAGTGGAATGGAAAAAGCTGTTTAAATAACATTAGATGGACTGTAGTGGAGTTTTCAGAATTTCAACAGAAAAACGAAGACCAAACACAATTAAAATCAGAACATATGTTTCATTTTAAGGAATAAACCAAGGCCGACGAAAAATAAACAAATAATGTTCCATGGAAGTTAGTCAGGCCTGTTCATGGATATGTTCACGTTCTGCTCAGAATGTAAAAAATCTCTCAGAAGAACTACATAAATTGATAAATGACAGCAAGTTCCCCTTCCAAATCATAATGGGGGATTTAAATGCAATATCAGGACATCAACTCAGGAATGATTCTTCAGTAGATAATATTGGGCATGATGCTAAAAACAGAAGATGTTATACATTAATAGAATTTGGCTTGAAGAACATATTCGTTCCTAACACGTTTTTCAAAAAGGGAAATAAATAATAATAATCAAATGTATCTAAAATTAAATTAAACTACATTTTATTAATCAACTAGCTGTACCTGGCATGCGTTGTAATGCCATGGAAAGAAAAAAAGTTTGGTTTATATAGCACACATTTTTCAAATCTGCTCCTCGCACTTGTAGTGATTGCATCTGGGCCTTGTTGATGGTCATTGTAAATGCGAGTTGCACCGGAAACTGCAAGCGTTCGGACGCGAATGTCGTAAACGTTGGAATCATTGGGATGCGTGGTAACAGTAAATCTTCTCCTTTAAAATTTCGTTTTAATGTTGTAGCTTCGATGATATTGTTCATCATCTTTTTCACTGAAAGTCTGACACCGTTGTAAGCTCGTAGTGGATTAATATTTCTGAGAAGAAGAAGACGCACTCCAATTTTTAATATCAACACGTGCGGTGGCAGCCTGGCAAATCTAGTGAATTCAAGATGTCAATCGGATAATTTACAACTTCACTTGGTTAATTAGGGATTCGACCGAATTATAAGTTTTCCTCTTGAATGTTGTTTCCTTTTGAATGCGGTAACTGATGGCGCTGACATAGCTCTTTTCAGCAACTAATTTAACACGTTCACCGAGCCACTGGTGACTTTTGTAGTTCTGTGCGATATTTCGGAAAACTTTGTGAATCAATTGGTCGCTGAGATTTTACGAAAGTCTGGTAGCATGTGGTCCACTGTGCGGATTCATAGACTGTCACTTCCCATTTCCAATTTCCAGTCATTGTTTTGAGAAACACTGAGGGGATGTATCATTTTGTACTTGTACACGCATAACTAATCGCAAATTCCTGACATATTGATTTGAAATTTTGACACAACGTTGCACTGGAATACGCCTGTGGTTTTGTATGTTTTTTAATACATTTGCAAATATGTTGCGAATAGACTTAGCAGTAAAGGAGTAATAAATCAGAACGTCCTGCCTAACGTGACATTTTTTCCCGCATCTCAATGTTTATGAGGACATATCTCCTGAACTGTATATCGTACAGTTATACAAATCATCCGGCACATTTAGTGATATATATAGAAATCAAAAAAGTTTTGCATCACCTCGGTTCCGAGAGCTTAGGAACCTGTACAGAAAATTGGAATAGAGATCAACATAAACAACATTTCCGCCCTTTTTATTGTTCATGAAAATCACACATTGCATATTGTACCACCACACAGTAAGACCTTCAGAGGTGGTGATCCAGATTGCTATACACACCGGTACCTCTAATACCCAGTAGCACGTCCTCTTGCATTGATGCATGCCTGTATTCGTCGTGGCATACTATCCACAAGATCATCAAGGTACTGTTCGTCCAGATTGTCCCACTACTCAATAGCGATTCAGCATAAATCCTGCAGAGTGGTTGGTGGATCACATCATCCATAAACAGCCCTTTTCAATGCCTCCCAGGCATGTTCGATAGGGTTCATGTCTGGAGAACATACTGGCCACTCTAGCCGAGCGATGTCCTTATCCTGAAGGAAGTCATTCATAAGATGTGCACGATGGGGGCGCAAATTGTGTCGACAGTATGCTGCCGATATGGTTGCTCTATCGGTCGGAGGATGGCATTCACGTATCGTACAGCCGTTACAGCACCTCCCATGACTATGAGCGGCGTACGTCAGCCCCACATAATGCCATCCCGAAACAGCAGGGAACCTCCACCTTGCTGCCCTTGTTGGACAGTGTGTCTAGGGCGTTTAGCCTGACCAGGTTGCATCCAAATACGTCTCCGACGATTGTCTGGTTGGAGGCACTCATCGGTCCATTCGGCATGTTATGGGCCCATTATGTACCGCGTTGCGTGGTGTCGTGGTTGCAAAGATGGACCTCGCCATGGACGTCGGGAGTGAAGTTCCGCATCATGCAGCCTATTGCGCACAGTTTGCGTCGTAACACGATGTTCTGTAGCTCCACGAACAGCACTATTCAACATGATGGCGTTGCTGTCAGGGTTCCTCCGAGCCATAATCTGTAGGTAGCGGTCATCCACTGCAGTAGTAGCCCTTGGGCGACCTGAGCGAGGTATTTCATTGACAGTTCCTGTGTCTCTGTATCTCCTCCATGTCCGAAGAACATCGCTTTGGTTCACTCCGAGACGCCGGGCCCCGTGATGACTGGGTGTTGTGTGATGTCCTTAGGTTAGTTAGGTTTAAGTAGTTCTAGGGGACTGATGACCATAGATGTTAAGTCCCATAGCGCTCAGAGCCATTTGAACCATTTGAGACGCCGGAACACT
The DNA here is from genome assembly GCF_023897955.1 of Schistocerca gregaria. Taxonomy (NCBI): domain Eukaryota; kingdom Metazoa; phylum Arthropoda; class Insecta; order Orthoptera; family Acrididae; genus Schistocerca; species Schistocerca gregaria. The sequence goes on along the minus strand of NC_064931.1, from coordinate 199,413,706 downwards.
TCTCTTGTTGAGAGCTCTTCCTGGCACGCGGTATTGACCGTCTAGGCGTGGTTGAACTACTGACAACCTCCTTCCTGGAGGAATGACTGGAACTGATCGGTTGTCGAAACCCCTCCGTCTAATAGGCGCTGCTCATGCATAGTTGTTAACATCTTTGGGTGGGTTTAGTGACATCTCTGAAGAGTCAAAGGGACTGTGTCTGTAATACAATATCCACAGTCAACGTCTATCTTCAGGAGTTCTGGGAACCAGGGTGATGCAAAACATTTTTTGATGTGTGTGTTTGAGTACTGTGTGCAAAATATGTTGCGAATAGAGTTAGTAGTAATGAAGTAACACATTAACACGTCCTGCCTGATGCGGCAGTTTAACGGCGTGTGCAGAGAAAGTATAGTAAACGATAACGTTTTTCCTTTTTTCATGTTGTGTGGGGTGTCAGTGAGAAAAATTTTCATAAAAGTCTGAAATTATAAATTATGTGAAGTTTTACCAGCCACTAAGTACTACATCTACATTCATACTCCGCAAGCCACCAAACGGTGTGTGGTGGAGGGCACTTTACGTGCCACTGTCATTACCTCCCTTTTCTGTTCCAGTCGCGTATGGTTCGCGAGAAGAACGACTGTCTGAAAGCCTCCGTGCGCGCTCGAATCTCTCTAATTTTACATTCGTGATCTCCACGGGAGGTATAAGTAGGGGGAAGCAGTATATTCGATACCTCATCCAGAAACGCACCCTCTCGGAACCTGGCGAGCAAGCTACACCGCGATGCAGAGCGCCTCTCTTGCAGAGTCTGCCACTTGAGTTTGCTAAACATCTCCGTAACGCTATCACGGCTACCAAATAACCCTGTGACAAAACGCGCCGTTCTTCTTTGGATTTTCTCTATCTCCTCCGTCAACCCGATCTGGCACGGATCCCACACTGATGAGCAATACTCAAGTATAGGTCGAACGAGTGTTTTGTAAGCCACCTCCTTTGTTGATGGACTACATTTTCTAAGGACTCTCACAATGAATCTCAACCTGGTACCCGCCTTACCAACAATTAATTTTATATGAGAATTCCATTTCAAACCGTTCCGAACGCATACTTCCAGATATTTTACAGAAGTAACTGCTACCAGTGTTTGTTCCGCTATCATATAATCATACAATAAAGGATCGTTCTTTCTATGTATTCGCAATACACTACAATTGTCTATGTTAAGGGTCAGTTGCCACTCCCTACACCAAGTGCCTATCTGCTGCAGATCTTCCTGCATTTCGCTACAATTTTCTAATGCTGCAACTTCTTTGTATACTACAGCATAATCCGCGAAAAGCCGCATGGAACTTCCGAAACTATCTACTAGTTCTCTCACTCTCATATAGTGGATGCATAAATCTGGATATTTTCGCGTGGTGGCATCTCATTGTTTAAGACGTCATATCTCCTGAACTAAGAGTCAATGTTTCATCGCAATCGGATGAATGGTTTAGAAACACATAGAGGACAAACATTTATATAGGCACAGATATCTTATAAGCTATGACGGTTCCAAACCATTTTAGAATTTCAGGCGGCCATAGACTAGTAAGGTGGAGAATAAAAGTAAATACAAAACTAAAAAAAGACAAACACATCAGAAATTATTTGAGAAATTATTTAGTGCTAAATTAAACGATAAGTTTAACTAAGAACTTACGTATTAGAATTACGAATAACTTAAATTGGAACAATCACATAGATTATTTTGTGGCGAAAGGTAAGCAAACACTGTGATTTATTTGGCAGAACACTCAGAAAATTCAACAGGTCTACAAAAGATGCTGCCTACACTACGCTTGACAGTTTGCTTCTGGAGTATTGCTACGCGGTGTTGTACGAACGTTGTCCAGAAAGTACGTTCCGACCAGTCGCGAAATGGAAACCACTGGGAAAATCCGGTAAAGCTTTGCACAAATGTGTTGAGAAGTGTCTCTAGTATTCCCATCGATTGTGTCGCATCGGTTTTTTCAGTTTTGAGTGAACAAAAAAAATTGTTCAAATGGCTCTGAGCACTATGGGACTTAACTTCTGAGGTCATCAGTCCCCTAGAACATAGAACTACTTAAACCTAAGTAATCTAAGGACGTGACACACATCTATGCCCGAGGCAGGATTCGAACCTGCGACCGTAGCGGTCGCGCGGTTCCAGACTGTAGCGCCTAGAACCGCTCGGCCACCTCGTCCGGCTTTTGAGTGAACAGTGAGCACGTAAAGATGGGTAGTGAATAGCGTCTCTCGCCAAGTATGAGGTCCTGGTTAGACATGTCATGCAACCCACTTAACAGAACTGCCGAGCAGTTCCTTCTTAATGCCAATTGTCGGAGCACACTATAGGGGCAATGAAGACACTCCTGCAGCGTTTCCGATTAGAAGTGTCTGATCACCCACAATACATTCCATAGTTGGCTCCCTTTGAGCCTCATCTCTGCTCACAAGAACCGCTGGCTATGAAGACAATTTTTTTCCACAGACAAAGAGCTGCAGACTAGTGCAGATAACTAGCCGAAAGCACAGGCGGCTGCTTTCTGTGACGAGGATGTTAAAAAGTTGATACAACACTACGACAAAAGTCGAAGTTGCAGCGACAACTATGTAAAGCAGTAGGTGGAAGGTGTGCCTAAGTGTTGCAAATAAAACGTTTCATGTTTTCACTGTGATTTCCATTACGCGACCGATCGGGTCTTAATTTCTGGACAACCCACGTATTTGCATTAGGTAGGACTGACGGAGGACAACGAAACAGTTCAAAAAAGGGCAGCTCGTTTTGTACTGTCGCGAAATAAGGAAGAGTGTGCCACGAATATGACACGAGAAGTTTGGTGCCTGTCATTAAAACATTGCAGCAGGATCTTCTTATGACATTTCAATTACCAGCTTTCTCCTCCGAATGCGAAAACATTTTGTTGATACCCATCTAAGTAGGGGAAAACAGAGCATCATAATTAAATAAGAGAAATCAGAGTCGTCACGAGAAGATTCAAGTGCTCGTTCTTCCCGCACGCTGAAAGTGTGCGACGGAAGAGAAACAGCTTGAAGGCGGTTCGATGAACCCTCTGCCAGTACGTGTAGAAAATGATACTTGTACGTAAAAATATGACATGGCCGAATATTAAACAAAGGTGTTTATGAAAATAGAAGAAGTTGATGTAGATATGAAGATGCCAAAATAAAACAAAATCACAAATATGACAAGGCGACTATTGCAGGGAAGGCAAGAGTTTCAAGCAAACCTTAATAGCAACATGACAGACTACGCTGAATTGAACCGGACTATAGGGAAATGTGTTGGAATGGCGGTGAGAATCTCCCTAATAATTTTAAAACACATATATCACAACTTTCTTTTTAGAGTTGTTTAAAGCCAACCGCCGTATTATACAACTGTGTTGGTTCAAAGAATGAAATGTTAGACCACCGCTAACCCATCGCCCAGAAAAGGGGAGAATGAAAAATTTCTCTTGTAATTTAGGTTCCTCATAACACCTTAATGCTGCGATGCATTCAGAGGAAGCGGTATTCAAATTCTTGTCCGGTAGTTCCGAATGACTTTTTCTGTTGTTTCTATAAATAACTCTGGAGAATTCAGGTTTTGTTCATTCAAAAAGTTCTCTACCCATTATAAGCTGTTGCTTCGTCTATAATGATTTGGTCGGAATTTTAAGCTCGGGACTTCTTTCTCTGTAAACGAGGCGAGGTGCTGCAGTTTTAAGACACAGGATCGTACTCAGGAGGGCGGTAGTTTCAATCCCTGGCGGTAGTCCAAATTTAGGTATTCATAGATTTCTATAAAGTTATTCAATCCGTATATTGAGCAAGCAGTAAATGAAACAAAAGAAAAACTTGGAGTAGCAATTAAAATCCATGGAGAAGAAATAAAAACTTTGAGGCTTGCGACGACATTGTATTTCTGTCAGTGACACCAAACGACTTTGAAGAGCAGTTGTACGGAACGGACAGTGTCTTGAAACATCAACAAAAGCAAAACGAGGATAACAGAATGTAGCCAAATTAAATCAGGTGAGGCTGAGGGAATTAGATTAGGAAATGAGACTCTTAAAAGTAGTAGACGAGTTTTGCTATTTGGAGAGCAAAATAAATGATGATGGTCGAAGTAGAGAGAATATAAAATATAAAGCGGGTGCGACAAGGAAAGCGTTTCTGAAGAGGAGAAATTTGTTAACGTCAGCTATAGATGTGCTAGGAATTTTTTTCTGAATGTATTTGTATGGAGTGTAGGCATGTAGGGAAGAGAAAGTGGGCAGTCCGGAACCGCGGGACTGCTACGGTCGCGGGTCGAATCCTGCCTCGGGCATGGATGTGTGTGATGTCCTTAGGTTAGTTAGGTTTAAGTAGTTCTAAGGTCTAGGGGACTGATGACCTAAGATGTTAAGTCCCATAGTGCTCAGAGCCAAGAGAAAGTGGACGCCAAATAGCTTAGACAAGAAGAGAATAGAAGTCTTCGAAATGTAGTTCTACAGAACACTGGGTGGATCTCGTAACTAGTGAGGAGGTACTGAATAGAATTGGGTAGAAGCGAAATTTATGGCACAACTTGACTAGAGGAAGGGATCAGTTGGTAGGACACATTATGAGGCATCAATTGGGTATGGGGGGAGGCGTGGAGGGTAAAAATCGTAGAGGGACACCAAGAGATGAATACACCAAGAAGATTCAGAAGGATGTAGGTTGCAGTAGTTACTCAGAGATGAAGAAGCTTTTACAGGATACAGTAGCATGAAGAGCTGCATCAAACCAGTCTCTGGACCGAAGACCACAACAACAACAACAAAAATAGATTTCTATAAACCGCATAAGGCGAATGGCCCCATGCCTCCTTTGAAAGGGCATGGGACATTTGCTTTCCATGCTACCCCAATCCGAGCTTGTTCACGACTGATGTCCTGATCATTCGAAATGGAATACAAGCTCAGCTGGAGAACGATGAGGGCAATCAGGCACGTCATTACTGAAGGAACCATCGATTGTTCGCCTACAGTGATTTAGGCAAGCAATGAAAAACCCAAATCAAGAAAGCTGGACAGGCGTTCGAGCCTGTCTCATCCGAAATACGAATCCAGTATCTTATCGAGTTCAACAACTCCTACGGCACGCGCCGCACAAAATTAAAAAATCCAGATGATACTGCTGCACTTTATATCTATCATGATCTTACTTTTCATCTTTCTGTTTCGGAACATTTTACTGGTTGTTGAATTTCGTGGCTGTGGATTGCACTGAGGTGACAGAAGTCATAGGATAGCTATATACACATACACCGAAGAGCCAAAAAGACTGGTACACCTGCCTAAAATCGCGTAGGGCCCCCGCGAGCACACAGGAGTGCCTCAGCAAGTTGTGGCATGGATTCGACTAATGCCTGAAGTAGTGCTGGAGGGGACTGACACCGAGAACCTTGGAGGGCTGTCCATAAATCCGTAAGAGAACGATGGGGTGTACATCTCTTCTGAACAGTACGTTGCAAGGCATACCATATATACTCAATAATGTTCATGTCTGGGGAGGTTGGTGGCTAGTGGTAGTATTTAAACTCAGAAGAGTGTTTCTGGAGCTACTCTGTAGCAATTCTGGACTTGTGGTTCAAATGGCTCTAAGCACCTTGGGACTTAACGTCTGAGGTCATAGGTCTCCTTGAGTTAGAACTACTTAAACCTAACTAACCTAAGGCCATCACACACATCCATGCCCGAGGCAGGATTCGAACCTGCGACTGTGGCAGCAGCGTGGTTCCGGACTGAAGCGCTAGAACCGCTCGGCCACAGCGGCTGGCTGGACTTGTGGGGTGTCGCATTGTTGTGCTGGAATTGCCCAAGTCTGTCGGAATGCACAATAGACATGAATGGATTCAGGTGATAAGACAGGATGCTTACGTACGTGTCACCTGTCAGAGTCGTATCTAGACGTACCAGGGGTCCCCTATCACTCCAATTCCTCACGCCCCATACCATTTCACAGCCTCCACCAGATTGAACGGTGCCCTGGTGACATGCAGGGTCCATGGATTCATTAGGTCGTCTCCATACCACTCACGTCCATCCGCTCGATACAATTTGGAACGACACTCGTCCGACCACACAACTTGTTTCTAGTCATCAACAGTCCAATGTCGGTGTTGATGGGCTCAGGCCGGGAGTAAAGCTTTCTGTCGTGCAGTCATCAAGGTTAAACGAGACAGCCTTCGGCTCCGAAAGCCCATATCGATGATGTTTCGTCAAATGGTTCGCACGCTGAAACTTGTTGATAGCCCTGCATTGAAATTTGCAGCAATTTGCGGAAGGGTTGCACTGGTGTCATGTTGAACGATTATATTCAGTCGTCGTTGGAGCCGTTCTTGCAGGATCTTTTTCCAGCCGCAGCGATGTCAGAGATTTTATGTTTCACCGGATTCCCGATATTCACGGTACACTCGTGAAATGGTCGTACGGGAAAATCTCCACTTCATCACTGCCTCGGAGATGCTGTGTCTCATCGCTCGTGCACCGACTATAACACCACGTTCAAAATCACTTGAACCTTGATAAGCTGCCATATTAGCAACAGTAGGCGATCTAACAATTTCGCCAGACACTTGTTATCTTATATACGCGTTTCCGACTGCAGCGCCGTACTCTACCTGTCTCTGAACTAGAATACGCCTGAAACTTCCTGACAAATTAAAACTGTGTGCCGGACCGAGACTCGAACTCGGGACCTTTTCCTTTCGCTGGCAAGTGCTCTACCATGTCTCCGCAATATCCTTTCTTTCAGGAGTGCTATTTCTGCAAGATTCGCAGGAGAGCTTCTGTAAAGTTTGGAAGGTAGGAGACGAGATACTGGCAGAAGTAAAGCTCTGAGGCCGGGGCGTGAGTCGTGCTTGGGTAGCTCAGTTGGTCAGTCGGCTCTCAGCCGTGGCAGCGTGCGGACGGCCCTCGCGCCGGCCAGTCCTCCGCTGCAGGCGTTCTTTACTTCCGCTTCGTAGCTTTAAGGCTTGTGTCCGTCCACCGTGAACAACATGTCGAGCGCTTACCGCCGTGCGACCCTTAAACTTTCCTTCGCAGCTGAACATGCGCGACCTCGTTCACATGAAGTTGAAACGTTCATACGTGAAGAAGTTCGTTTAGATCCTAACCACGTTATCGGAATCCATTTTTCGATCACGAGTAGTGTCGTTTATATTAAAATGACAAACACCGAGGTGTGTGAAGATGTTATTCGCCGCCATTCCAATGGACTTAAGTTCAAATACTCTGATGGTCACGTCGGAGCTGTAACACTTGAACTCGCAGAGTACGGTCAACGCACGATTAGGGTTTTGAACTACCTTTTGAAGTGCCGAAGGACGAAGTTGTCTCTGCGTTACAACCATACGGCAACGTCATAGGTTACGTAGAGGAAAAATGGCAAACCTTCAAGACCTACCATGTCCTTAATGGTATGCGTCAGGTCAAAATTGAAGTAAAAAAACATATACCATCATACCTGACAATTGGCGGGGTGCGAGCCATTGTCATGTACGACGGCCAACCCCGAACATGTGCGGGTTGTGGACAAGAAGGCCACTTCAGATCCGCCTGCATGCGACGCCGCCTGATCCAGACGCCGGTCGGCGAGGAAGCGTCCCCAGCGGTGATCACTCAGATCCCTGTCACATATGCCAAGGTTGCCAAGGAAGGTAGCACCTCTACACAGGGTTTTCCGGCTCCGTTGACGTCGTCTCATCAGGTAGATGCAACTGCTACTGATTCCTTCTGAGGTGCCACAGACGCCAGATCCTGACCTGCCGAATCTTGGCAGCACTGTGAATGAAACTGCTACTGAGATGGACGTTGATTCGGGTGAGGTACCTACTTCTGCTTTCCTTCAGACTGGTCCGTAGTCAGACGAAAGCCACCCACAATCAGACTCTGATCGACATGTTCGAAAACAAGGATCGACACGAAAAGAAAGAAACGTAGCCATACACCCCCTGATGAATCCATTCTACGGATGGATACCAGGGATGCAGACCCGAAGATGGACGACAAACCGCTCTTTGATGACCAAAAGTCTGATGCGAACGACCCGCCACAGGCGACCACTGGCAACGAACACCCCTCCTTACTGGCGCCGTCGCCCCCACAGGTCGAAGTTGAAGAGAGCCTATCCGCTGAGCCGAAAACTACGTCTCCTCTCCACGTGGATGATGTGCACAGCCGACGCCCTACCGAAGTATCAGTCTCCTGGGCAGACGACGTGGAAATCGAAGGGACTGGGGTGGACGGTGCTGATGATGGGGCGCCCCCATCGGTTGCGCCCGCGCCCCCAAACTCTCCACAATAGCAACCTCTTCAGCGGCCCCTGCAAGATCGACGACCTCTCGCTCCTGGAGAAGGAGCCCCACCTGTGCCTGTGGGACTCCAACACCAGCATTATCGTGTCGCAACGATTAACCTCGCGACCATTCGTGCGCCCCACAAACTAGCGCTGTTCCGCGATATGATTTATGATGCGGACATAGATATTGTGCTTTTTCAGGAAGTGCATGTTGCCGATTATTCACCACCACATGGCTTCACGGCGCATCTTTCTCCCACTTCGGACACCGGTAGTGGTGTTGCCATCATCTTACGAGAAGGTCTTCCTGCCGAAGATGTCCTATACCTCCCCAACGGCAGAGGTATGGCCCTTACTCTCTTTGGTGTAGCATCGTCAACATTTATGCGCCGTCGGGCTCCAGCTACCGTCGTGAACGCAATGCCTTCTTCGCGAATGAAGTTACACCCCTTTTTATGGGACCACACGATGACTGGGTCATGGGTGGAGACTTCAACTGCACCCAGCGACCTCAGGATCAATTGCCGCGTCACTCACCATGCGCAGCTCTGGAAACAGTCGTCACGCGGCTACAATTTGTCGACACGTGGAGACATGTTCACGGTGATCGTTTGGGCTTTGCGTACTACACTGCGCACTCCTCTAGCCGACTGGATCGCATCTACATCTCGCGATCCCTAATACAACACACTCGACAGGCTGAAATCTGGCCTGTTGCTTTCTCAGATCATGAGGCTTAATTCTGTGATGTTGTTCTCACAATACAGGCAGTATGGCACGGACGTGGTTTATGGAAACTGAACACGGCACTTCTTAATTCACCTGATTGTCTTCTAATAGAAGACACTTGGATCACATGTAACAGACGCCGTCCCACGTATCCGTCTACCATATCCTGGTGGATCCAGTGTGCAAAACCTGCTCTTCGAAAAGCTTTGATCCGGAATGGCAAAGATGTTGTAGCCTGGAGGAAGAGTACTATGAACTTTTACTACAGGATCCTACGAGAATCCTCCACGATGCGAGCCTCCCCTGAGCGCCACACAAGGATGAACCATGCTAAGGCACAAATCTCCCATCTCATGCGGAGGCATTTGGAAGGAGCGATAGTACGATCTCGTACTGATGATCGCATGCCTCATGAACATCCGTCGATGTACCGTATCATCCAAGAACGCCAAAATCGACGCCGAAAATTGATTCACGTCCTAACAGACCAAGAAGGGCGTCGCTACGTAACCCAATCTGCAATAGGGAATGTGCTTCACGCTCACTACCAGCAGCTCTACACCGCAATTCCACATTCCCCAGAGTTGATCGAGGAAGTCTCACAGCTCAACTTCGGTGGTATCCCAGGAGATGCGGCGATTGACTTGATGTCAAAGGTGACTGATGAGGAAGTCCGCGATGCGATCCGGGCAGGAACCATCAATCGCTCCCCAGGACCCGACGGTCTTCCCCTCGAATTTTATCGCACCTTCCGTGATTTGTTAGAGTCCACCTTCATCTCCATCTGTCGGGAACTGATGTCTCCGCAAGTACCTGTGCCGGACGCTTTTATGGAAGGAATTATTATTCCTGTACATAAACCGCATGGTGGCAACAATATCAGTGATTATCGGCCCATCACCCTCCTTAACAGTGATATGAAAATCTTTACTCGCCTTTAAAAACTTTGCCCGATATGTTGTGTCGGCAGACCAAGCATCTTTGGGAGGCTTTATGCTGCTACAGGGATATGTTACCCAGGCACAACGCCTCTCTGGGGCACTTGCGTCTTTGGACTTTAGTCAAGCTTTTGATAGGGTTGACCATTCGTTCCTTACGGCCGTTCTCCACCATATGGGTTTCCCAGTCGCCGTTATCACGGTGGTGATGCTCCTTCTGCGGGGTGCCTCATCCAGGATTATGTACAATGGCAGACTCACTCCTCCGATAAAAATAGGTCGATCCGTACGTCAAGGTTGCCCTCTGTCAGCGATTTTGTACGCCTTTTCCTTGGAATCCTTGCTATGTGGACTCAGACAACGTTTGGTAGGATTGTCCATAGATCGCTACCGATTCTGTTGCACGGCCTATGCTGACGATGTAGTCATCTGTTTACGTAATGCCGACGAGGTTCGAGCTGTTTTGACGTGGGTAGCGACTTATGGTCAGGCATCGGGTAGCTCTTTAAACGTACGTAAGTCACAAGCTATGTTCATTGGCACGTGACTTCCCGTAGAATGCGTTACACCTCTCACCACCGTTGATACCATTCGCTTTTTGGGAATAGATTTTTCATCTGATCTCCGGCGTTCAGCCACCACCAACTACCGACGCCTCCTTTTAATGATCAGAGCAGGTCTTATGGACCATCGCCTTCGATCCCTAGATATTCTCCAATGAGCTCGATATGTAAATATATATATCGCATCCCGAGTGCCCCATGTAGCACAAGTTCTACCTTTTCCGCTTACTGTGGCACGTTGCATGTTGGCAACGATGGCATCTTTCGTCAGCTCTGGGCTGTTGTTCAAAGTTAACTATGCAACCCTTACTCTTCCCCGTGAACGAGGTGGGATAGGTCTGTTTCACGTGCCGGATAGAGCTCGCGCCCTATTTGTCAGCTCCCAGATGACGGTATGGTCACGTTGCCCAACGAGCCTCACTGGTCTCCTCCTGTCGGCATATTTGCCGGTCTCACTGTCAGCCCCAGTGATGATCTCGGATGTTCCGGCCCAGTTCCATTATATACGATACTTCTTTCTTGAACTCAGTTATCTACGCCTCTCTTTACCAAGACAACTCTTACTCAAGACAAAGGAAGTATAAAATGTCCTCCAATTAGGTCGTCCACCTAAACCGATTGAACAAAAGTTCCCCCAGGTTGACTGGCGTCATGTATGGCGCGCGGTGTTCGACTGTTACCTTGACACGAATGTTCAGTCTTTCTGGTACCTAACTGTCAATGGTAAGCAAATCAACCAATTTCGCCTTCATCGTATCCACCTCGCCCAATCACCTCTATGTTCCACGTGTGGAGTGCCAGACAATGATGAACATCGGTTTGTTTGCGGACCGGCGGAGGAGGTTTGGCACTTGGTTCGTCGTATTGTGGCTTTTCTAACGCGGGACATTCCAGATCGGATTACTCCCCTATCATTATTATTTCCGGAACGTAACTATTTTCCTCGGACAAAGACCAATGCTGTGAATTGGATTCGCGGACATGCCATTCACTACCTATTTGGACAAACTGTAGACTCTGTACTCGATTTTTGGACATACCTCAATGACCGTCATTATGTCGTTGTCCGTCACCCAAAATACAGACAATTTTTGTCGAACTTCCTTGAGAGTGCTTTCCACGACCCGCCTCGCAGCTGGAATGTGTTGGGCCAAGAGAGAAGAAGGTTTCCTGTTTGAACCAATGAACATTTCTGAACAATTTAACGGAACACATCAATTTCGAGAAGACGTGACTCAACATATTACGAGCGGGGCGCAGAAGGTCTCTGATCAATAACACAACAAAAAGAAAAAAAAGAAAAAAAAGAAAAGGAAAAGTCAAAAAATTAAAATAAAAACAATAAAAATAACAATAAAATTCAGAAAAAGTAAGATTTTGTTTTGTTTGTAAGGATAGACTTAACCTTGATTTCCCATATTTCCCCTGGTATGTAGGTAGCTCTCTGGAGTAGGTTTACTCAGGAGCCAACGTCTGAAGTGGACCAGATTGTTTTTTTTTTTTTTTGTTATAGGATGAAACGTGGCGGTGGCACTTAGGTTTTTTTGTAGTTCCAAAAAAAACTACAAATAAAAAAATAAAAAGTGGTTAAAATAAATAAAAAACAAAACAAAAAAAGAAAAAAGTTGGTAGAGCACTTGCCCGCGAAAGGCAAAGGTCCCGAGTTCGAGTCTCGGTCCAGCACAAAGTATAATTTGCCAGGAAGTTTCATATCAGCGCACACTCCGCTGCACAGTGAAAATCTCATTCTACAATACGTTTGCCTATACCAGTTTCTTTGGTGCTTCAGTGTATGCAGATGGCGGTAGTATTGCGTACACAAGGTATAAAAAGGCTTTGGCAGATCTGTCATGTGTCCTCAGGTGGTTTATGTGAAAAGGTTTCCGACGTGATATGGCCGCACGACGTGAATTAACCCTTTCTGTGTCTGCGATTCCAAATGGCATGATAAAGTATTCCTGGATTTTTTGAGCTTCCCAATGCTTCAATAATACTGTTTGGCATCGCTGCACGTAGTTCCAAGCTTGGCCAACAGTTCACAGTGGCGTTTGCTTTCGTGACTCGCCCTTTGTTTGAAGTGCAGAACAGAGAAGTGTCGTGAGTTGTGCTAGTGCATTTGTGAGTGAACAATAACTGTTGTGTTTAGTTTTATTCTGTGTATAGTGATATTCTTAGTTATGGAACCAACTTTACGTAGTTCCAAAGGGCGAGGGAAATAAATACGTTAAGTTTACAATACAGTTATGTATGCATTTTTTGAGTAATTATTATGTAATTCCTAGTTATGCCATTTGTAATCATTATTTTATTTATTAACCAATAACTTCAAAAGAAAAATTGCAATGGATATGGCATATGTGCAACATATACAGTAAATATTCATTACAAAAAATTATCCCCATTTTTTTTTTCTAAATGTGACGCACAGAGGGTTAACAGACTTCCAATGCGGAATGGTAGTTGGAAGTAGATTCATTGGACATTCCATTTCAGAAATTGTTAAGGCATTCAATATTCTGAGTCCATAGTGTCAAGAGTGTGCCGATAATACCAAATTTCAGGCATTACCTCTTACCACGAACAACGCAGTGGCCGACGGCCTTCAGTTAACGATCGAGAGCATTGACGTTTGTTTAGGTTTGTCAGTGCTAACAAATAAGCAACACTACATGAAATAACAGCAGAAATCAACGTGAGACGTACGACGAACTTATACGTTAGGACAGTGCGGCGAAATATGGCGTTAATGGGCTATGACAGCAGACAGCGGCCCGATTGCCTTTGCTAACAACATGACAACGTCTGTGGCGCCTCTCCTGGGTTCATGACCATATCGGTGGAACCCTAGTCGTCTAGGAAATAGCGCCGTTGTCAGATGAGTCCTGATTTCAGTTGATAAGAGGTGGTGGTAGTGCTCGAGTGCGGCACAGACCCCACGAAGTTATGGACCCAAGTTATCAACGAGGCACTGTGCAAGCTGGTGGTGGCTCCATAGTGGTGTGGGCTGTGGTTACATGGAGTGGACTGGGTTCTCTGGTCCAGCTGAAACGATTGACTGGAAATGGTTATGTTCGGCTACTTGGAGACCATTTTTGGACTTCATGTTCCTAAACAGCGATGGAATTTTTGTGGATGCCAGTGCGCTATGTCATGTCATCGGGCCACAATTGTTCGCGATTGTTTTGAAGAACATTCTGGACATTTAGAGCGAATGATCTGGCCACCCAGATCCACCGACATGAATCTCATCGATCACTGATGAGACATAATCGAAAGGTCAGTTCGTGCACAAAATCCTTCACTAGCAACACTTCCACAGTTATGGACGGCTAGAGAGGCAGCATGGCTCAGTATTTCTGCATGGCACTTCCGACGACTTGTGAAGTCCACATCACGTCGAGCTGCTGCACTACGCCCGGCAAAAGGACGTCCGATATGATTTCGGGGGGTATCCCATGACGTTCGTCGCCTCAAAAAAATGGTTCTGAGCACTATGGGACTCCACTGCTGAGGTCATATGTCCCCTAGAACTTAGAACTACTTAAACCTAACTAACCTAAGGACACCACACACATCCATGCCCGAGGCAGGATGTGAACCTGCGACCGTAGCGGTCGCGCGGTTCCAGACTGTAGCGCCTAGAACCGCTCGGCCACCCCGGCCGGCTCGTCACCTCAGTGTATTTTATTTTAAAAAGTAGAGCAGTCAGCAAGTTTTTATTTTTTTATTTATACCAATGTGCGTTTCAGGCTTTAGCATGTCTTCACTTGGCTTAATACGTATTTAAATCTTCATCAGCACATCATTAACACATAGACTGCACTTTGGTTGCTGCAGCTGCCTTCCATACTGACTGTTGTCGCTTGTATTTTCCGCATTTATAAGCGTACCACATACGCTTTTCCTGTGTCTGATGCACAAAAGCAGCCTAGCATTCGCCATGCCGCCGACTAGCAGTGATCAGCGATCAGTGTATCGGAATGCCAAGAGTTAGTTATTCTTTGATGGAAGCGCCGGAAAACTGCAAAAGGAAGACCTAAGTTTCGCGTTTAAAAGAAACGGTACGCGCGGGAGAATCGAACTAACGTACGTTCGTCTGACCATCGCACGTACTCTCCTAAGGTGGACATAGTAATAAGCATCCCTCATATAGAAAAACAACTGAAAGAGCTGAAAGCAAATAAGTCGCTAGATCTGGATGGAATCCCAAAGAGTACTCTACGGAATCGGCCCCTTACTCAGGTTGCATTTATCGCGATCTTTCGACCAGCACTAAGCTCCAAGCGACTGAAAAAAAAAGCACAAGTGTCTCCCGTGTATAAGAAGGGTAAAAGAACGGACCCGCAAAATTACAGATCAGCGTCCTTAACATACGTTTGCTGGAGAATCCTTCAACATATTCTCAGTTCGTATACAATAAATTTCCTGGAGACAGAAATGCTTCTGTTCACAAAACAGAACAGTTTTAGAAAGCATCGTTTGTGCAAACCTCAGCTTGCCCTTCTCACATGATATCCTGCAAACCATGGATGAAAGGCAACAGGCAGTTTCCATATTCCTAGATTTCCGGAAAGCATTTCACACGGTGCACCACTGGAGACTGTTAACGAAGGTATCAGCATAGATAACAGATTCCCAGATTTGTCATTGGCTAGAAATCTTCTTAAGTGATAGAACCCAGTACGTTGTCCTCGACTGCAAGTGTTCATCAGAGACAAGGGTATCGTTAGGAGTGGCTCGGGGAAGTATATAACAGAAAATTTTCTGGTAGTTGCAACGACAGAACAGAAACACCCTCAGGAAGTGCTCATGGCTCTTAAGGTGTGCATTTTAGAGCCCATGTTTACTAGACTTTTTTCTAGTTATGAGGAATCCACTTCTGAAGTTTTGCCGTCGAGTTTTGAAACACACAGTACATGTAGATATTGACATTGTTATAGAATTCCGGAAGTATGCATAGAAGATACTAAGGGACCCAAGAAGGTATCGAATGGACTATGTTACTATTAAACTAAGATTCAAGAATCAGTTTAAAGCCTACAACAGTTATCCAATTGATGACACTGATAACGACCATAGCATAGTACTTATGAAATAACAGTTGAACTTCAGTGGAAACAGCTGTAATACCGGAATCTAGAAAAGTTGATGTAACTGGAAATTTGGATTAGATGCGACAAAATAAATAATGACCCTCCTTGAAATTAATGGTATGGAAATCCCTTGAGATGAAGATTAAAGGTGCATAAAATATAAAACAAACACAAACACCGTCCGAACAGGCCTTGAAGACCCAGCGATGCCGACCGGCTGCCGTGTCATCCCCGGCCCTTAGACGGCACCGGATGCGTTACGAAGGGGCATGTGGTCAGTACAACTCTCCCGGCCGTTGTCAGTTTTCGTGACAGATGCCGCTACTTCTCAATCAAGTAGCTCCTCCCGGCCTCTGTGGCCGAGCGGTTCTAGGCGCTTCAGTCCGGAACCGCGCTGCTGCCACGGTCGCAGGTTCGAATCCTGCCTCGGGCATGGATGTGTGTGACGTCCTTAGTTTAGTTAGGTTTACGTAATTCCAAGTCTAGGGGACTGATGACTTCAGATGTTAAGTCCCATAGTGCTTGGAGTCATTTGAATCATTTTTGAAGTAGCTCCTCAACTGGCCTCGCAAGGGCTGAGTTCCCCGCTTGCCAACAGTACTTGGCAGACTCGGGACAGTGAGCTATCCAAGTGCTAGACAATCACGACACCGCTTAACTTCGGTGATCTGACGAGAACTGGTGTTCCCACCACTGTGGAAAGGTTCAAATGGCTCTGAGCACTATGGCACTTAACATCGGAGGTCATCAGTCCCCTAGAATTTAGAACTACTTAAACCTAACTAACCTAATGACATCACACACATCCATCTACGTCTACATCTACATCTACATCTACATCTACATCCATACTCCGCAAGCCACCTGACGGTGTGTGGCGGAGGGTACCCTGAGTACCTCTATCGGTTCTCCCTTCTATTCCATTCTCGTATTGTTCGTAGAAAGAAGGATTGTCGGTATGCTTCTGTGTGTGCTCTAATCTCTCTGATTTTATCCTCATGGTCTCTTCGCGAGATATACGTATGAGGGAGCAATATACTGCTTGACTCTTCGGTGAAGGTATGTTCTCGAAACTTTAACAAAAGCACGTACCTAGCTACTGAGCGTCTCTCCTGCAGAGTCTTCCACTGGAGTTTATCTATCATCTCCGTAACGCTTTCGCGATTACTAAATGATCCTGTAGCGAAGCGCGCTGCTCTCCGTTGGATCTTCTCTATCTCTTCTATCAACCCTATCTGGTACAGATCCCACACTGCTGAGCAGTATTCAAGCAGTGGGCAAACAAGCGTACTGTAACCTAATTCCTTTGTTTTCGAATTGCATTTCCTTAGGATTCTTCCAATGAATCTCAGTCTGGTATGTGCTTTACCGACGATCAACTTTATATGATCATTCCATGCCCGGAGCAGGATTCGAACCTGCGACCGTAGCAGTCGCGCGGTTCCGGACTGAAGCACCAAGTACCGCTTGGCCGTCGCGGCCGGTCTGTGGAAAGGCCTTTGGCATAAAATATAATAGCTAACCAAAAAGGTGAAAAATGTAGGACACGTGGTCGTATGTAAATACAACTTTTTCCATGTACACAACAGCGGTTGCTATGTAGATGAGTAGGGCTGCAATTCTCTGTGACAAGTAGAGTAGCCACCATAGTCCATTAATGTTGTTAGAGTTTAATGTTGTTATCAGACCTGGTAGCGTACGTAAAGGAAATGAACAGCGTCGAATGTTGAGCGGTCACTGCGAAGGCCACAGAGATGCCCCGTGCTCCTGGGAGACAGTGTTATGAAGAACTGACAGGGTTTTAAAGGGGCCTCATAGTGTGTCTCCATTCTCTTGGCTGTTGGAATCGTTCAATATCCAGATATTGGGGCATTAGGACGTGGCATTGGTCCCATTTTGGATTCCATGGAAACGTAAGGCCAGGCGTAACCGTCGTCAAGGTTCTGGTCGACCTCAGCTGACCGCCAAAGGAAGAATCGCCGTATTCTGCGCCTACCATCAGAGAACATATAATGGACTCCTTGCCACATTATGTGTCGTCCCGCACAACTGGTCGGAGATTAGCAGCAGCCGAACTAGGGAACTGCCATCCTATGTGGAGGTTACTGTTAACACCATAGCACAAACGGCTGTGTTTTGAGTGGAGCCATGACTCGGAGACATTACTTGTTGGGTCTTGCCCACTCGTCTCGTATAGGTTGCCTAAGGGATGCTGCGTTCTAGAAATGCTATACAACAATTCAAGCAAATAACATTAGTAGTTTAATTTCTATAAAGCAGATTGACAATACTAAACTATAATGTACAAAGGTGTCGGAAGCGATGGGCGACATGCAACATAAATCCGATTCCTATGACATATGCAATGTTCAGGTAAGTTTGTCACACAGTTTGTGGATCACTGTTCTGGTAGCACTCTCTCTACTAGGCCACGTTAATACTCCACGAATACTTTCCGCTGATGTCCGGCCGAGGCTGCCAGGAGCGGCGCTTATATTCACTTCTTGCAGAGGTCGCTCCTGTCGTCACGTAGCCGGCCGCTGTGGCCGAGCGGTTCTAGGCGCTACAGTCCGGAATCGCGCTGCTGCTACGGTCGCAGGTTCGAATCCTGCCTCGGGCATGGAAGTGTGTGATGTCCTTAGGTTAGTTAGGTTTACGTAGTTGTAAGTCTAGGGGACTGATGACCTCAGATGTTAAGTCCCATAGTGCTTAGAGCCATTTGAACCATTCTCTCGTCGCGCGGTCCTTGACAGGTGGCTATTGCCTGCCGTCGCCGCACCACCTACTGTGGTCTTGCATTCTTCCTCTTCGCTCCGGCGCTTGTGACTACGTCAGAACATGAACTGCTGATAAATGGCTTCGCACTGTGTTCAACAATGAATTGCGGTTCTGCACTATCCGGGATGACCATCGTCGGTGAGTTTGACAGCAGCCTGTGCAGATGTCCCATTCTTAAATGTCTTGTAGAGGTCAAATTGCATCATTTCTGTCTCCACAGTGTGCGGAGCCATCGCTTATGACTTCAGGTCACTCACAACTGGTGGAGATTTAGTTAACTCCCACAGCACAACAGCACTTCACGGACGTCCTACGTCCTCATTTCTTACCTGTCATGCGACAGTATCGTCTTACTATTTCTCAGCACGACAATGCTCAATCACAAATGGCACGCTCCTCTATGAACTATCTGCGTGATGCTGAGGTGCTACTGTGACCAGCAAGATTACAAGATCTGTTTCCGATAGAGCATGCACAGAACCAGCTTGAACGTCAACTACGTCCCTGCGCCAGTCTCCAGGATATCAGTGACCAGATACATCAGTTGTGGACCAGCTTGCCCCAGGAGAGCAAACAACAGTTTCATGACACGCTACCCAACCCAATCAGTGATTGCATTCAGGCCACATGGGTGCTACGTCACACTGGTAAGTCGGCCCATACTGACAAGTTCTTTGAAAATTTGACTCGATTTAGTTATCACCAAAATAGTATCCCATACCCTTTCAAATCGTGACGTTTCATTTAGTTTTCGCCTCCCTCTCTGGGTGCTCACCTTTTTTGTCAGGCAGTGTACACAGTAGAATAAGCATTAAAATTGAAAAGGTAGCACACAGGCAGGCATGGATAGCCGATGAGATACTGGTATTAATAAAGAAACGACTAAAACTTAAAAGTGTTGCAAGTGTACTGAAAAAAATGTAGGTTATTCAGGTGTATTATAAAACATATGAAAGTTGAAGAAAAATGGGTGGAGGAATGGTGTCATGAGATAGATACAAAACTGAAACAGGACAACGTAGATGCTGCCCACAAACTAATAAATAACTGCTTCAAGGAGTGCAAAACAAGGAGCGCAACGATAAGAGATGAAATTGGCGGGGAACAGAAACAGAAATAAGTTGAGAAGACGGCAACGATACCAGAGAATCTCTGTAGTCGCCCAGAAAGAATTAGGCCAACTGAAAATTAGGACATGTTGCATGAAGAATGTATGGTAGACTGAATACTTATTGCTGAATTTAAAACAGCCTATATATATAGTTAAGGCTCACCGGCCATTTGACCATCTTCTTCTGTTCGGATGCACAAACAGTGCCCAAACTCTTACAGGAATCGGCAAAAAGCAGCGAGTAATGATTATAATGGGCAGGGGCACTATGAATAAAGCACGGAACAATAAGTTGGAAATGTGGGTCTCACGGGATGCGTGCCAGAGATAAGTCCCTGCAGTCGCACTGTACTTTGTGTCCTCGGTGGCTCAGATGGTTTGCCGGCACGGTAGCGCAGCGTGTTCGGTCAGAGGGCTGCTCACCCTCTATAATAAAAAAAACTGAATAAAGGAATCAACGATCAACTTGAACAGACGTCTTGTAATGTCCGCCCAGACCAAACACAACGAACAATACCGAACACACACACACTCACACACAAAAAGATGGATAGAGCGTCTGTCATATAAGCAGGAGATCCCAGGTTCGAGTCCCGGTCGAGGCACACATTTATCCACTGGCCCCGTTGATTTATATCAACCCCTGTATACAGCTAGGGGTACTCATTTCATTTTAATTTCGTTAAAACAGCCTTACATAGATCCTGTGGGAACAAATGACCAGGCATTTATGCAAAGCCATCACAACTCAAACGATCATCAGGTCAAAAGGCAGAACAAGAACTATACAAGATAGTGAATTAAATTTGGAAGACAAGGAGGTCACATTTCTGTTATCTACAGAGAAAGCACATCAATTTCTTGGTGAGTATTTGTGATCCTTATACGTTCACTGAGAGCTTTTCCGTTCATTTGAACATGTTCGTGAGTTGCCAAAGTAGCCGAGAGCATTCATACTCGGCTTATAAACGAGAGTGAGAGGCGCGCACGATTAGGATGCACTCCTATGCTTAACGACATACATGTACTCCCAAACCAAAGGTGATTTTTTTTATTGTCAGCGTCATTTCAAAACATTTAGGCGACTGGAGGATTGTTTTCCTAATTCGACTCTAAGACACGCCAAATAGATATTTAAAAAAAAGATAAGTTCACAGGCAGAATAAATATTATGTAGTAGAAATACAGAAGATCCTGATACAGACGTCATTCGCCGTTGACAATAATCTAGTATATATCCCATCAGACACGTGAAGAAGTGATAGTGATGTCTTGTAGCTAACAAGGAGGAAGGAGGAACAGATTGGAACATTCGGTGATAGTTCACAACGGACGCAGCTAGTTCCCCACAGTAACTGAATCACAGGTTTCTCAACCTACTAATATATTGCACACATTAGCTCTCATGACAGTGACAGTGCGTCGTGGCATGGACCTCGCGAGACACTGAAGTCACTGGGGAGCCATTCTAATCTATGACCGCGAAACCTCCCTCCGACTTCAACCCACGGAGATTGCGTGGACCTGGCTCCGAGGCGCACTGGGATTAAGTGAGAATGTAAACGGCGAGCGCCCAGAACACACTTTCTGACAAGTGCTCAGTTTTTATACCTGAAAGCCGCTCTATATTCTCTTCAAACATTAGCTTTCAACACTGATGAAAACAGGTTACAAAAGTAAGAAGTCAAAGCAGTGTACAAAGTGACTACGCACCCCAATCACAGTGCTCTTAAACTTTACACATAAATTACGGAAATTATCTGCATCTCGTAGCTTCTTTGCTTTGCAAGTATTACAACTGTTGTCTCTGTATATACATTGTATTTGCACTGACCAGCGAGCGGGAACTACGTTGTAGTGTTCACGCTCTTTAACTGCGACGTGTGTCGTGTTCTGTTGAGTGTGTGTCCTTTTCTGTATTAGTTTTGTCTACATAAATGTTACATCGTTTGTACGAGGGTTAGTCATATGAAAACCTTAAATATTTTTTTAAATATTATTTGTTGTGCAGAAGTGGTACAAAGCTGTATCACTTTTCAACATAATCTCCCCCACGCCCAATGCAAGTCCTCCAGCGCTTACAAAATGCATAAATTCCTTTAGAAAAAATATTCTTTTGGTAATCCGCGCAACCACTAATGCACCGCGTGGCGTACCTCTTCATCAGAACGGAACTTCTTTCCTCCCATTGAGTCTTTGAGTGGTCCAAACATACGGAAATCATTTGGAGCAAGGTCTGGTGAGTATGGTGGATGAGGAAGACACTCAAAATGCAGGTCTGTGATTGTTGCAACTCTTGTATGGGCAGTGTGGAACCTTGCAGTGTCATGTTGCAAAAGGCCACCTACTGACAGCAATCTACGTCGCCTTGATTTGATTGCAGGCCGCAAATGATTTTTTAGATCTGTGTATAATGCACTGGTGACAGTGGTCCCTCTAGGCGTGTAATGCTCCAAAATGACGCCTTTTCCGTCCCAAAAGAGAATCAACATAACCTTCCCTGTTGATGGTTCTGTTCGAAACTTCTTTAGTTTTGGTGATGAGGAATGGCGCCATTCCTTGCTTGCTCTCTTCGTTTCCAGTTGGTGCAAGTAAACCCAGGTTTCGTCCCCAGTAACAATTCTGGCAAGAAAGCCAACACCTTCTCGTTCAATGCGCCGAAGAATTTCTTCACAAGCATCTACACGTCGTTCTCTCATTTCAGGAGTCAGCTGCCGTGGCACCCATCGTGCAGAGACTTTGTGAAACTGGAGCATATCATGCACAATGTGGTGTGCTGACACATGACTAATCTGTAAACATGCTGCAATGTCATTCACTGTCACTCGGCGGTTTTCCTTCACTATGGCGTCAACTGCTGCAATGTTCTGTGGAGTCATAATTCGTTGTGCTTGACCTGGATGGGGAGCATCTTCCACTGACGTTACACCATTTGCAAACTTCCTAATCCATTCGCAGACTTGCTGCTGTGACAATTATGCATCACCGTACTGAACCTTCATTTGTGATGAATTTCAATACGTTTCACACCTTGACTACGCAAAAAGCGAATAACAGAACGCTGTTCTTCCCTGGTGCAAGTCGCAAGTGGGACGGCATCTTGATACTGATACTATGACGGTATGTGTGTATCTGCACTATGCTGCCACCTACAGGCCATTCTGCACACTGTTTGTAGCCCGCTTACCAACTTACAGGATAACGGCGCGAAATTTAGATTTGTCATTACAAATTTAAGGTCTTCATTTGACTCACCCTCGTATGTAATGAATATGCTGACGAAGCCTCAACAGCCGAAACGAGAGAAGGCAGTGATGCTGGAGATTGGAATCTGGAGAAAAGTTGACGTTCTAACTCATCCCAAAAATTAATAAAACTCTTCTGGGCTGTTGACCGCATTGTCCATATATAAAACTGTCCGACGTTTCGGCCAATATTGCAAGTGGCTTTCTGCAGGGCTTTGTGCTGAACTGATCCATGCTCAGCACAAAGCCGTGAGGAAGTCCACTTGCAATAGTGGCCGAAACGTTGTACAATTGTATATAGTGGCAATGCTATCAACGGCTCAGAAGAGTTTCATTGACAGTGACAACGGCCGCGGAAGCCTACGCTTACAATCATCCCAAAAGAGTTATTTTGCATTCATGTCGGGCTCTGCGCAGGGCTGTCCCTTTCAGGAGTGTTTTTGTCCAGAGTCTGTACCTCTCAGATGCTGCTGTATGACAGGGTGCAGCACACTATGCTGTACAACGTGTTCACATCCTTCCACATTTAGTGTTTTCCTAAGCACAATAAGGGGACCATATTCCAACCACTGAAAACTTCCCCCAACTTCACTGGTGATGGCAAGCATTTGCCAAAACCAAACGCTTCCATCGGATTGCCACAGGGCAACCGACATTCATCACTACAAATTACTTGTTTCCAGCCATCCACTGTCCAGTTGCGTCGCTCTTTACACCACATCAAATGTAACTTAGGACTGACTACAGACTTAACTTTGTAGAATGAAGGCTTTCACGACCGGGTGACATGGCTGTTGATATACTTTCCGGGATGTGAGTTCGTGGTCCAAGAACTTTTTCTGCTCCTTACGTTTCGTCCAGGACTGCGCTGGACTTCCTCAGAGGCGCTCCTTCGCTGAGTCTTGCCGACTGACTGGTCGGGTGTCTGAGAGCGACTTATACACTCCTGGAAATGGAAAAAAGAACACATTGACACCGGTGTGTCAGACCCACCATACTTGCTCCGGACACTGCGAGAGGGCTGCACAAGCAATGATCACACGCACGGCACAGCGGACACACCAGGGACCGCGGTGTTGGCCGTCGAATGGCGCTAGCTGCGCAGCATTTGTGCACCGCCGCCATCAGTGTCAGCCAGTTTGCCGTGGCATACGGAGCTCCATCGCAGTCTTTAACACTGGTAGCATGCCGCGACAGCGTGGACGTGAACCGTATGTGCAGTTGACGGACTTTGAGCGAGGGCGTATAGTGGGCATTCGGGAGGCCGGGTGGACGTACCGCCGAATTGCTCAACACGTGGGGCGTGAGGTCTCCACAGTACATCGATGTTGTCGCCAGTGGTCGGCGGAAGGTGCACGTGCCCGTCGACCTGGGACCGGACCGCAGCGACGCACGGATGCACGCCAAGACCGTAGGATCCTACGCAGTGCCGTAGGGGACCGCACCGCCACTTCCCAGCAAATTAGGGACACTGTTGCTCCTGGGGTATCGGCGAGGACCATTCGCAACCGTCTCCATGAAGCTGGGCTACGGTCCCGCACACCGATAGGCCGTCTTCTGCTCACGCCCCAACATCGTGCAGCCCATCTCCAGTGGTGTCGCGACAGGCGTGAATGGAGGGACGAATGGAGACGTGT
Source organism: Schistocerca gregaria (assembly GCF_023897955.1). Classification (NCBI taxonomy): domain Eukaryota; kingdom Metazoa; phylum Arthropoda; class Insecta; order Orthoptera; family Acrididae; genus Schistocerca; species Schistocerca gregaria. The sequence goes on along the minus strand of NC_064931.1, from coordinate 199,389,272 downwards.
CGTCTTCAGCGATGAGAGTCGCTTCTGCCTTGGTGCCAATGATGGTCGTATGCGTGTTTGGCGCCGTGCAGGTGAGCGCCACAATCAGGACTGCATACGACCGAGGCACACAGGGCCAACACCCGGCATCATGCTGTGGGGAGCGATCTCCTACACTGGCCGTACACCTCTGGTGATCGTCGAGGGGACACTGAATAGTGCACGGTACATCCAAACCGTCATCGAACCCATCGTCCTACCATTCCTAGACCGGCAAGGGAACTTGCTGTTCCAACAGGACAATGCACGTCCGCATGTATCCCGTGCCACCCAACGTGCTCTAGAAGGTGTAAGTCAACTACCCTGGCCAGCAAGATCTCCGGATCTGTCCCCCATTGAGCATGTTTGGGACTGGATGAAGCGTCGTCTCACGCGGTCTGCACGTCCAGCACGAACGCTGGTCCAACTGAGGCGCCAGGTGGAAATGGCATGGCAAGCCGTTCCACAGGACTACATCCAGCATCTCTACGATCGTCTCCATGGGAGAATAGCAGCCTGCATTGCTGCGAAAGGTGGATATACACTGTACTAGTGCCGACATTGTGCATGCTCTGTTGCCTGTGTCTATGTGCCTGTGGTTCTGTCAGTGTGATCATGTGATGTATCTGACCCCAGGAATGTGTCAATAAAGTTTCCCCTTCCTGGGACAATGAATTCACGGTGTTCTTATTTCAATTTCCAGGAGTGTATATTGTGAGAAAGGGAGGCGTGGTTCAGGTGACACGTGATGAGCAGTGATAATCCATAGCAAAGATAAGGTTGACTATCGATTACCACCTTGTCAAGATAAAAAAAATTAGCAATTTTGTAGAGCCACTATCCATATATCGCTGAGTTTCATAGCCTCCTCTTTCCTATTAAAATTATCGTGATGTTTATAAATGTCAATAGCTTCACTGTATAGGCGTGGATAGTAATTTAACGTTGTAGATAAAACTTCGGTATCCGAAAACTTCACTTGGTGGTTTCCTGGTTGAAGAGCATGTTCCGCTACAGCAGATTTTTCTATTTTTCCAAGTCGACAAAGACTTTTATGGTCTTTCAGTCGCGTATTTACGCTTCTTTTGGTAGTACCAATATAAGCTTTCCCACAGGTACATGGAATTTTATACACACCACATGTCGACAGAGGAGGGCGTTTATCCTTCACAGATCGTAGTACTTGACTTATTTTCTTTGTTGGTTTAAAGACCGGTGATATGTCATGTTTTCGTAAAATCTTACCGATCCGATATGTTACTTTTTTAATAAAAGAGAGAACTACTGTATTTTTCTGTCATTGTGGTTCATTCTTATCTTTTGGTCTTCTGTTCCTTGGACGCAAAATTCTATTTATCTCTTTTTCTGAGTAGCCCTTTTTTTCAAAGGCCTGCTTTAGATGTTTCACTTCAGCATCCAAATGTTCAGGGGTACATATCCGTTGCGCTCGATCGACATGACTTTTTGTGACACCCCTTTTTTGTTGTGGATGATGATTAGAATTTTTATGTAAATATCTGTCCGTATGTGTTGCCTTCCGAAAAAAATTGTATTCCAAGCTTCTATCGGACCGTCACATAACTAAGACATCCAAGAAAGATATTCTGTTATCCTTTTCTATTTCCATGGTAAACTGTATTTTTGGGTGAATTTTATTTAAATAATCAAAGAAATCGTCCAAGGCCTTTCTGCCGTGGGAGCAAACTACAAATGTGTCATCTGCATATCAATACCAACGAGATGGATTGTTATTAGCTTTGTCTAGAGCTGATTGTTCAAATCTCTCCATGTAAAGATTGGCAATCGCAGGGCCTAATGGATTACCCATTGCTACTCCATCAAGTTGTTCATAAAATTCATTATCCCACTGGAACTGACTTGATGTGAGACAATGTCTAAAAAGAACAGTCAAATCTTCTGGAAAAATATCCGCTATGAAAATCATAACTTCGTTAACAGGAATCATTTTGAATAAGGACACAATGTCAAAACTTACAAGAATATCTTCAGGGGCCAGAGTTAGTCCCTCTAGTTTTTCAATAAAATGACGCGAGTCTTTTATATATGAGTCAGTTTTTGCAATAAATGGTTGTAAACAAGTTGTTAAATATCTTGCTATTTCATAAGTGGGAGAATTGATGGCACTGACTATGGGTCTTAAAGGAAAATCTATTTTGTGAATTTTAGGTACACCATACAATCGGGGACACACAGCTTCACTTTTCAACAAAGTTCTTTTATCTTCTTTTTGGATAGAGATAGATGACTTAATCAAATTATTAGTTTTCCTGAGTACACTGGCTGTAGGATCTCTCGCAAGTTTTTTTTATACTGTCCTGACGTTAAAAGATTCAAAATTTTTCTTTGGTAATCTTCTGTATTCATAACAACAGTAGCGTTCCCTTTATCTGCAGGAAGAACCACTATTTCTTCATCTGCATTCAAATCCATAAGAGCCTTCCTCTCACCTTTTGTTAAATTATTTTCTAGAGGTCTGCTGTGGCTTAAAACTCTAGTGGTTTCAATTCGAATTACATTCGCGGTTGCCTTAGGGATATTCCGTATACCTGCTTCTATATTCGCGATAATATCTTCAAGTGGTACTTTCACAGGTGTTATAGCGTAATTTCCTCCTTTTGCAAGGACGGAAATCTCGTCTTGAGATAACACTTTCTTTGGCTTGTTTATAACAGTATCAGTCATCATCGTATTACTTGTAGTTGTTACATTAGTTTGTAACTTTCCGAACTTTTTCTTATGTTTACTAGTAGTCATTTCTATCGTGGCTTCCATAGTTTTAAACATAAGATAATCAATTTTATTCCACAGGTCTATCTGTATCTTACAAGCCCAGAATAAATGAAGCTTCAGTAACTCACAGTCAACAGAATCCATTTCTCGTTTTGTGTGATGTATCCTTTCTCGAAGTAATGCTCTTTCTGTACAATCATTATGTGACGGTCCGATAGAAGCTTGGAATATAAAGTTTTTCGGAAGGCAACACATACGGACAGATATTTACATAAAAATTCTAATCATCATCCACAACAAAAAAGAGGTGTCATAAAAAGTCTTGTCGATCGAGCGGAACGGATATGTACACCTGAACATTTGGATGCTGAAATGAAACATCTGAAGCAGGCTTTTGAAAAAAACGGCTACTCAAAAAAAGAGATAAATAGAATTTTGATTCCAAGGAACAGAAGACCAAAAGATAAGAATGAACCACAATGACAGAAAAATACAGTAGTTCTCCCTTTTATTAAAAAAAAGTAACATATCGTATCGGTAAGATTTTACGAAAACATGACATAACACCGGTCTTTAAACCAACAAAGAAAATAAGTCAAGTACTACGATCTGTGAAGGATAAACGCCCTCCTCTGTCGACATGTGGTGTGTATAAAATTCCATGTACCTGTGGGAAAGCTTATATTGGTACTACCAAAAGAAGCGTAAATACGCGACTGAAAGACCATAAAAGTCTTTGTCGACTTGGAAAAATAGAAAAACCAGCTGTAGCGGAACATGCTCTTCAACCAGGAAACCACCAAGTGAAGTTTTCGGATACCGAAGTTTTATCTACAACGTTAAATTACTATCCACGCCTATACAGAGAAGCTACTGAAATTTATAAACATCAAGATAATTTTAATAGGAAAGAGGAGGCTATGAAACTCAGCGATATATGGACAGTGGCTCTACAAAATTGCAAACAATTTTTATCTTGACAAGGTGGTAATCGATAGTCAACCTTATCTTTGCTATGGATTATCACTGCTCATCACCTGTCACCTGAACCACGCCCCCCTTTCTCACAATATATAAGTCGCTCTCAGACACCCGACCAGTCCGTCGGCAAGACTGAGCGAAGCAGCGCCTCTGAGGAAGTCCAGCGCAGTCCTGGACGAAACGTAAGGAGCAGAAAAAGTTCTTGGACCACGACCTCACATCCCGGAAAGTATATCAACAGCCAGACTTAACTTTGTGTTCTTCCTCATGGCAGGTCTTGCCATGGGGGAGCCTCGTCAGAGAGGTCCACCGCATGAGCGTCTAGGGAAGTGATTCCAGTGGTGGTTTCTCGGTGCATCCCACTGATGATGATGAAACCATATTGAGGACAACACAACACCCAGTCCCTGAGCGGAGAAAATCTCCGACCCAGCCGGGAATCGAACCTGGGCCCCTTTGCGTGATAAACCGCCGCCTGACCACTCAGCTATCGGCGCGGACTGACTATAGAAATGTATGGCTCATGAGGAGCTTCTCGACAACTTACCCCTCTTTAACTCCCTACACATAGTCATTGTGCTAGCTGGATTACTGGGAGCACTTTGGAACTCACGAGTGGTTCACTCCGCCGAATTGATGTGATTTTTTAGAACCATTCACAGCTATGCTATCCGTCAGTACTTGTGATCTGTCTGGTCTTGGTTTAGCTGTGATTGTACCTTCGCGTTTCCACTTCACAGTCACATCAACAGTCAACTTGAACAGCTTTAGAAGGGTTAAATGTCCCTGACAGTTTTGTTACTCAAGTGTCATTTAATGACCACTCCACGTTCGAATTCAATGAGTTCTCCTGACTCACCCACTCTGTTGTTACTGCTTCTCTACTGACAGCACAATATTCCCACCTTCTTTTACACAGGGCAGGTCTGCCTCTCGTGTCATCTGATGGACACTTCAGCATTACTTAGGTGTGTCTGGATAGTTTTGATCAGTGAATCTGAGACTGAAAAACGGCTGAACACAGACTGATAGATTTAGAAATATGCTCTTCTGCTATTCACACATCACGCATGTGTAAGTTCTAAAAATATAAACTGTTTAAGTGTGGTAGATCTGAGACAAGGAATCTAGTTTTTTGAGCATGTGATTTCCCCAAACCTTCATAAGAGAAGCTTCCCTCTGGGATCAACGTAAGTAATTTCAAGTGTGTTTATAACATGAGGTGCCTAGATGAGGGAACAGACACACCAGGTACGGCCATCCACATATTCCAAAGTGGATTCAGTAAACAGGCACATTTTTCATGGAATTTCTGGGGCAGTCAAGGAACGCATCACAGTTGCTGAACAAAAAGACATACTGCACAAAAACTTAGAGAAGGGAGGTGACAGTGAAACTGTGACTGAGCTATGCGTTTCAGTCGATGGCACCTAGCTGAAGAGAGGTCATACTTCTCTTTATGGTGCTTCCTCTGTCAACTGAAGCCAGTTTTTAAAGTTAAACTGAGCTTCCATTTTCAGCTCTCTATTACAAAACTGAAGCAACAAAGTCCACCCGAATTCCGCAAGTTACATGCATTCGCAATTATACCCACATTCATTCATTCAAACGATCATCCATGCTTAGGACAGGTGGTTACATATACATGGTGTGCTGAATATCAAATGCAACGAAAATGAAAATAAAACGCACTCATTTTCTGTTCCCAGCACGATCTTCTTCCCGGGCTTGGAAAATATGAGGCGACACTGGCCGAGAAAACATTGAATGAGGCCTTTCAAGTCGCCTGGTAGGAAAATGAAAGCTAATACAAAAAGGAATAGATTCGCTACAGATTTGCTATCGAAATGTTATAGCCATCTGAACGTGAGCCTGAAAAGATTCGAAAACCGGTTCACGGAATGAATAAATAACAATTTCATTGTATTTACAGTATGGAAACTGCACCCAAAGCAGTGTGGCCAATATTTGTTCACACGTTGTCCACAGATGTTTGTCTTTGCCATTCTTTACGCCCTAGATGTAATCTACACAACCAAACGTATGAAGGCGTGCTAAAAAGTAATACCTCCGAATTTTTTATGTCAAAACACTTAAAGCTTTTTAAGTAAAGCAAACGTTATTAAGCTTCTACATCTTCATTCTTCGTGGCTACATATTTGCAGTCCTTTGCTGCTGAAAGTCTCCGAACTGTAGCGTGTGACATGGCGATGCGTAACTTAATTGTGTCGGTGCGTTAGAACCTACATGCTGTAATAGAGTTTTGAATTCGAAGAGTCCTTCCACACTTGGAGCAGCTTCTCCTTCAGCATGACAATACCAGACCACACACAAGCGCTGTGACGTCTGCAAAAATCCGATACCTTAGGTTCAATGCCATCAATCATCCTCTATACAGTCCAGACTTGGTCCCATCAGATTTTCATCTGTTACCGAAAATTAAAGAACGCTTTCGAGAACTTCACTTTGCTCGCGTATCATGTCATTTCTGGAAACCCAGAATCTACTCTGTAGGAATCAACATAGATTCCGGAAACAGCGATCGTGTGAGACCCATCTCGCTTTATTTGTTCATGAGACCCAGAAAATATTAGATACAGGCTCCCAAGTAGATGCCATTTTCCTTGACTTCCGGAAGAAGTTCGATACAGTTCCGCACTGTCGCCTGATAGAAAAAGTACGAGCCTACGGAATATCAGACCAGCTGTGTGGCCGGATTGAAGAGATTTAGCAAACAGAACGCAGCATGTTGTTCTCAATGGAGAGACGTCTACAGACGTTAAAGTAACCTCTGGCGTGCCACAGGGGAGTGTTATGGGACCACTGCTTTTCACAATATATATAAATGACCTAGTAGATAGTGTCGGATGTTCCATGCGGCTTTTCGCGGATAATGCTGTAGTATACAGAGACGTTGCAGCATTAGAAAATTGCAGCGGATGCAGGAAGATCTGCAGCGGATATACACTTGGTGCAGGGAGTGGCAACTGACCCTTAACATAGACAAATGCAATGTACTGCGAATACATAGAAAGAAGGATCTTTTATTGTATGATTATATGATAGCGGAACAAACACTGGTAGCAGTTACTTCTGTAACACATCTGAGAGTATGCGTGCGGAACGATTTGAAGTGGAATTATCATATAAAATTAATTGTTGGTAACGCAGGTGCCAGGTTGAGATTCATTGGGAGAGTGCTTAGCAAATGTAGTCCATCAACAAAGGAGGTGGCTTACAAAACACTCGTTCGACCTATACTTGAGTATTGCTCATCAGTGTGGGACCGTACCAGCTCGGGTTGACAGAGGAGATAGAGAAGATATAAAGAAGAGCGGCGCGTGTTGTCACAGGGTATTTGGTAAGCGCGATAGCGTTACGGAGATGTTTAACAAACTCGAGTGGCAGACTCTGCAAGAGAGGCGCTCTGCATCGCGGTGTAGCTTGCTGTCCAGGTATCGAGAGGGTGCGTTTCTGGATGAGGTATCGAAAATATTGCATCCCCCTACTTATACCTCCCGAGGAGATCACGAATGTAAAATTAGACAGATTCGAGCGCGCACGGAGGCCTTCCGGCAGTCGATCTTCCCGCGAACCATACGCGACTGGAACAGAAAAGGGAGGTAATGACAGTGGCACGTAAAGTGCCCTCCGCCGCACACCGTTGGGTGGCTTGAGGAGTATAAATGTAGATGAAGATTTTAGTGACGAAGCGGTGCAAGCAGAGATGAGGTTGTCATTCCGTCATCAAAGTCAAACATCCTATAGCGATGCTATCAACAAACTGTTCTCTCGTTGGGAGAAATATGTTCGTAGCCAGCGTAACTATGTTGAGTGATATGCAGACACGAAGAGTAAAGATGTGGAACGTTATTTAAAAAGATTTAAGGGTTTTCACATAAAACAATTATAGGCATTGCCTACCAGCACGCTCCTGCACAAGCGTAAGCATTCACTACCTCAAGCAATCATGACTGCCAAAGAAACGATCTTCAGATCCATTGCAGAGCCTGAATTGCTACGAAAGTGGTTGCGTGGAGAAATTAAGAATAACAGCGGAAGTTTTAATAATTTAATTTTGTTAAGATGTCCAAAACCAACTTTCCGTGCTGCAAAGTGCTAAATATATGAGTTTCTGTGCGCCTGTTTAGCTGAGTGGTAACGTGCTTGCCTCCTATGCAGCGGGCCCGGTTTCGATTCCCGGAAATTTTCTCCGCTCATGGACTGAGTGTTGTGTCGTCCTAATTATCATTTCATCCTTATGACCGGCACACAAGTCGCCCAATGTGGCGTCGATTGAAATAAGACTTATACTTGGTGGCCGAACTTCCCCGGATGGGACCACCCGGCCAACAATGCCATTCGATCATTTCATTTCCTTTCTATCAAATTCTCATTCTTTGGTGTATTTTAATGAAGGAAGAGTGAGCGGAATTAGTGAGCTTAAAAAAATCTGGTGTTGAACCTCGTATCGTTCTATGTGAGCCTGTCAACCGACATTCTTCAGAGGGGACATTAAAGGCTGAAATAACAATTTCTGAACTAGATGAGCGCCAGATTGTAAAGAGAATAAGTAAAAGAAAGCAGACGAATAAGTCGATTCAAATTAATGCGATGCTTACTAAATCTGATGAATCAAGTTTTTGTTGAATACAGCCCGCATCTCGTGGTCGTGCGGTAGCGTTCTCGCTTCCCGCGCGCGGGTTCCCGGGTTCGATTCCCGGCGGGGTCAGGGATTTTCTCTGCCTCGTGATGGCTGGGTGTTGTGTGTTGTCCTTAGGTTAGTTAGGTCTAAGTAGTTCTAAGTTCTAGGGGACTGATGACCATAGATGTTAAGTCCCGTAGTGCTCAGAGCCATTTGAACCATTTGTTAAATACAGTAAAACTTTTATCCGTAGTGGATGCTGTTGACCTCTGTGACTGTTCCTTTATATTGTGTAGAAAAATTCCCGCTACCAGTTACAGTTAATGTGCCAAAATTTCACATTTGTCATGGCTTATCTCGTGCTTACATTATCCTGTCAGCTTGCAATGTTAATCACTTAAATATGTTATCTAGACAAACGTACTCCTAAAATTTCATTACCCTGCATTAATTATTTTTTGATGCAGCGATTTTTTCCGTCAGTGTACTTTGGCTGTACGTGTTGATCACTTGATAATGGTCATAGATCCTAAAATAAATAAATATATTAAATATATATTAAATATATAAGTAAATATATTAATATTTCCTAATTAAGGGAAAATGTAGTCATTTAACAAATACAGGAGTAAATTGCAGCTACAAAGTTTGCCCAAGGTAATATCTTAGTGAAAAAGTAAATTAAGAACAGACACCAATGACATCAAGTTCAAATACTACCAGTACCAACAAGAAACTAAACAGACAGAAGTGACTCGTCGATCTCATTAGTGATGTTTTCATTTCCTTCAGATTGTTACATGTCTTCTTCACATTAAATGTGATTCGTGGAGTGGCTAGATAATGCAGCAGAGAACTTTTAACAGAGAGAAAAAGGAGAATTTCTAAAAGGGGATAAAATAGCCTTGTTTCCTCATCATAGTCCTGGATTTCTAAGCATTATGTCAGTCTCAGATTCCCCTTGTCGATATTCGGCATCACAGAAACCGAGCAGGCAAGAAATTAGTAGAATTCTTGGAAGTTATCAACAGCCTGAACTGAATTGAGGCTGTTTTGACAGTACAGTGGTGTTCCAAACGCACAAAATATTCAGCAAGCGGCAGGGCGGTGTACAGCGGAGAGTAGTAGGAACAGTTTTTAATCGCTCTCTCTTTGACACCATCGTCGTATAAAGTGAACGAAAAATATGTGTCAGTATACGTGCGTGCTCTCACATCTCTTGGTGTACTGAAAACTGCGCCCACTGAGATTTGCGCCCAGTGAAAGTTGCGCACGGAAAGGGTGGAGGAAGGGTCCACTAATCCCTTTGTCCTGCAGGTATTCACTAATCCCTTTGTCCTGCAGGTAGAAGAGCTGAGGGACGCTACCTAGAGGTTTACTGGCCCGCATTTTCAAAACCATACTACACAGAACGTTGCGAACTGAGAAGATCAATGTTAAGACAGCACAAGAAATCGATACATTCTGCAAAACCGTAGAACTTACATCACAAGTTGTTACAGATCCTAATCGTTTCATTGAAACTTCATAAGCGAAACTTACCACGATTTTATAAAAATCAGTTGACAATTATTATGAGATTCCTTGCACAAATTTCACGAATAGGATTTTTTTTTCCAGAACTGTTACCAACTTTATTTTGGCGCTAAAAGTTTTCTTAACTTTGCGAGTTTCGGTAGTGTTATGTAAGAGAATTCCATTTTTCAGAAGTTAAATTAATAAAGAATTACCGTTAGTCCCCTATGAGTAAGGTACGAATGTCTAATTTAGCAGTTACTCACTAAAAAATGGGCTAGCTAAAGATATCGATACTGATGAGGCAATTTCAAAATTTGCAGCAGAAACGGAATGAAGAAATTCTACGTACTGGTCACCTGTCACTAAAGAAATTTTCGGTTACTTGTTCTGCTTTCTTAATAATCGGTTAACAGTGTGTCTGCTTTTTTTTAATGCGCTGTACTTGTTTGCGCTACGGTCGCAGGTTCGAATCCTGCCTCGGGCTTAGATGTGTGTGATGTCCTTAGGTTAGTTAGGTTTAAGTAGACCTAAGTTATAGGGGACTGATGACCTCAGAAGTTAAGTCCCATAGTGCTCAGAGCCATTTGAACCTTTTTTTTGTACTTATTTGTTTTCATCCATGCAAAACTGTTTGCGAAGTAGTTAACATTGTACTTTGATTACATAATCACACATATGAAAAAGCTCCTACTCACAAATGTTGCATTTTATGCTTATGTGAGGTTCACAATTTCTTCTCTTTTGGGGTGCCGGGCAGGGGGATGTCACAAATTAATCTGCACCGGGTACCAAACTATCTATCTACGCCACTGCGTAAACGTCAGTCTGAACCAGAGTAATGTGTACGTAACAAATACGAAATTCTTTGTACATTTCTGTAGAAGTTCGAAATTGATCACAGTAAATATCGCAAGACATTCAATAACATTTAAACACCTCATGAGTCTTGTCTTTACGTCATTACAGTGTGTATAATCTGTGTTGGGAGCTCTATAAAGTGAGTGACAATTTCACGTACAGAAACAAAGTTTTCATTCCACTGATATGTTTAATTTTAGCTCAGTATATCTTCACTCATAGTCATAACAACCTAACAAAGACAAATTTTGCGTTTGGTGCTTCATGTCGCGTCAACTGTTGCCATCGTTAGAAATTTAGCTTTTGTAAACATGCGAATTTTTTGTCTCACTTCTTCATTTTCTTTGTATTCATGAGTAAGTCGTAGATCTTGTATTTTTATCCAGAGAGTCTTTTTCACGTGGAAATAATATCCACGTACTTCGGCTAACTTCAACCACAGAAATCACCGCTGATTCGAAATCTGCGATCATTCCCTTCGGGAGTATTTTCCACCAAATTTCCGAAAAGAAGGATGTATGTCTCTCTTCTCTTTTTGGACAATAATGCAAAGGCAACTGGATATGTGTTTGTCTCATTATTTGTACTCGAAAAGACTGCTTGAATTGTGTACACCTGGGAAAACTCTTTGCTACAGCACTTGAACGTACCATCCGTAAAGAAGTCTCATTTACTTCTTATAACCTCTCTCCTTGCTCTTCCGCTAAAAACTGTTGTCCTTTCTCTTAATAGAAAGTCGCTTAATAGATAGCTGCTCCCATCACTCATAGCTAGTAACTCTCCCATGAGGTCAATTTCTTCTCTTGCCTGTATTTTCCTGCGATTTAGCCCGCTGGTAGAATAAAGTTCTTTTAGTCGCTTGCTGCTCTGGCATTTCGGTGACAAAATCATATTCTCGATTATGCAGGCAACTCAGCTCCTACGAATATATTTTGGAAAGAGAAGTCTCTTCCTCTCGTACCCTTTTCTTTGTCCGGTTCCAGTCTTTTTTACTTTCGACCAAGGGTAACCCCGAGTTCCACCCTGATACTCGATTGAAAAAAGCACCGCCGAATCCATAGTTTAAAGTATTCCTCGACAATAGTTTGCGTTCCATCTTGATCAGCGCCACGCCAAAGCCCATTCTTCTTTGGTTCTCTTTCTATGTAAGAATAACCATTGTAGTGGCAACATAGTTTACCATGAATGATCGTTGAAACTTCCATATCGGAACTATTGCGACAGAAATACACAAGTCCCACGATGTCAACTAAAGGACAGCTAGAGCGGTACCAAGGTCGCTTTTTTTTCTGACATTCGGCTACTGTGGTAGAGAAGTTCTATCGGGCGCAGCTCGGCAGTGTCTCGGAATCATGTAGTTTAGCGTGATTACGACGGTCCGGGCGCCAAGGTAAGCCGCGTCACAAAGGGAGCAGGTACCGGACGCAAATTCCACAAATTCCTGGTAGGGCGCAAATTTCACTGGTCGCAGTTTTCATCGATTCACCTCTCTCGTCTCCCCTTCACAGTTCTTGAAACGAGCACTAAAACTGATGGGCGTGCGCATAACCAGAGAGAGAGGGGGAGGGAGGGGTGGTTTGGGGGTTCAAACCCCTCCCTAAATGTCCTCGAGGCTAAAAGAAAGCGAGAAGTGATCTTAAAATCTACATCTACATCCATACTCCGCAAGCCACCTGACGGTGTGTGGCGGAGGGTACCTTGAGTACCTCTATCGGTTCTCCCTCCTATTCCAGTCTCGTATTGTTCGTGGAAAGAAGGATTGTCAGTACGCCTTTGTGTGAGCACTAATCTCTCTGATTTTATCCTCATGGTCTCTTCGAGAGATATACGTAGGAGGGAGCAATATACTGCTTGACTCTTCGGTGAAGGTATGTTCTCGGAGCTTTAACAAAAGCCCATACCGAGCTACTGAGCATCTCTCCTGCAGAGTCTTCCACTGGAGTTTATTTATCATCTCCGTAACGCATTCGCAATTACTAAATGATCCTGTAACGAAGCGCGCTGCTCTCCGTTGGATCTTCTCTATCTCTTCTATCAATCCTATCTGGTACAGATCCCACACTGTTGAGCAGTATTCAAGCAGTGGGCGAACAAGCGTACTGTAACCTACTTCCCTTGTTTTCGGATTGCATTTCCTTAGCATTCTTCCAATGAATCTCAGTCTGGCATCTGCTTTACCGACGATCAACTTTATATGATCATTCCATTTTAAATCACTCCTAATGCCTACTCCCAGATAATTTATGGAATTAAGTGCTTCCAGTTGCTGACCTGCTATTTTGTAGCTAAATGATAAGGGATCTATCTTTTTATGTATTCGCAGCACATTACACTTGTCTACATTGAGATTCAATTGTCATTCCCTGCACCATGCGTAAATTCGCTGCAGATCCTCCTGCATTTTAGTACAATTTTCCATTGTTACAACCTCTCGATATACCACAGCATCATACGCAAAACGCCTCAGTGAACTTCCGATGTCATCCACCAGGTCATTTATGTATATTGTGAATAGCAACGGTCCTACGACACTCCCCTGCGGCACACCTGAAATCACTCTTACTTCGGAAGACTTCTCTCCATTGAGAATGACATGCTGCGTTCTGTTATCTAGAAACTCTTCAGTCCAATCACAGAATTGGTCTGAGAGTCCATATGCTCTTACTTTGTTCATTAAATGACTGTGGGGAACTGTATCGAACGATCTGTTGCAATGTAATCCTTATTTCAAAATTACCGCCATATCAAACCGCGGCCACTGCCGGTGCGACGTTGTGTTCGAGGGGAATGCGGCAGCGACGAGCCAGCGTTGGTGACAAGCCGCAAATGAATGTGGTTTGTCTGTAGTCCTGGAAAGTCGAGGCAGACTTGTCCCACCATGAGGGCAACCCTAAGAATTGTAAGAATTGTCACAGCTGTTAAGGCTGGGCGCAGTCAGAAAACAGTCGTCGCACTTCCTGGAAACTACGGAAATTGTTGTTATTTTGTAATTTTTAAACATTTGAGTAATGTTATGTAGGACACAGGAACGGCTAGGTGCACAACATCATAAGTGCTCTGTCTTCTTATTTTTCATTTTTGTTTATTTTACAATTATTTTTCTATATTTTCGTGAGATGTGCAATATCTGAGAACTGACCTCTTTGACGCACAATTATAGGAGAATAGTTGTAGAGCATCAAAAAATTTTCCAAAAAGTCAAAGAAAGTGATGAAAAACGTAAGTGATAAGTACATATCACGATTGATTTAACTGAAATCGCATGCATCAAGATAATACACTGGTGTCCACAACATAACGACAAGAGTAACTTCCGTATAATGTGTCACTACCAAGTAATATAGCTCTGCGAAACTTGGACCGTACGTAGAAAGAACTGCTGCATTTTGGTACAGAAGGTAACTACAAGACATCAATGAGACGAACAGAAATGACCCTTTTATTCGCCTTTGCATCACACTGAAATCACAGCAATTTATGATGGTCCCCCGGACATTAAAAAAGTCAATATGTTGTTGTTGTTGTTGTTGTCTTCAGTCCTGAGACTGGTTTGATGCAGCTCTCCATGCTACTCTATCCTGTGCAAGCTGCTTCATCTCCCAGTACCTACTGCAACCTACATCCTTCTGAATCTGCTTAGTGTATTCATCTCTTGGTCTCCCTCTACGATTTTTACCCTCGACGCTGCCCTCCAATGCTAAATTTGTGATCCCTTGATGCCTCAAAACATGTCCTACCAACCGATCCCTTCTTCTAGTCAAGTTGTGCCACAAACTTCTCTTCTCCCCAATCCTATTCAATACCTCCTCATTAGTTACGTGATCTACCCAACTAATCTTCAGCATTCTTCTGTAGCACCACATTTCGAAAGCTTCTATTCTCTTCTTGTCCAAACTAGTTATCGTCCATGCTTCACTTCCATACATGGCTACACTCCAAACAAATACTTTCGTAAACGACTTCCTGATACATAAATCTGTATTCGATGTTAACAAATTTCTCTTCTTGAGAAACGCTTTCCTTGCCATTGCCAGTCTACATTTTATATCCTCTCTACTTCGACCATCATCAGTTATTTTACTTCCTAAATAGCAAAACTCCTTTACTACTTTAAGTGTCTCATTTCCTAATCTAATTCCCTCAGCATCACCCGATTTAATTCGACTACATTCCATTATCCTCGTTTTGCTTTTGTTGATGTTCATCTTATATCCTCTTTTCAAGACACTGTCCATTCCGTTCAACTGCTCTTCCAAGTCCTTTGCTGTCTCTGACAGAATTACAATGTCATCGGCGAACCTCAAAGTTTTTATTTCTTCTACATGAATTTTAATACCTACTCCAAATTTTTCTTTTGTTTCCTTTACTGCTTGCTCAATATACAGATTGAATAATATCGGGGAGAGGCTACAACCCTGTCTCACTCCTTTCCCAACCACTGCTTCCCTTTCATGCCCCTCGACTCTTATGACTGCCATCTGGTTACTGTACAAATTGTAAATAGCCTTTCGCTCCCTGTATTTTACCCCTGCCACCTTCAGAATTTGAAAGAGAGTTTTCCAGTCAACATTGTCAAAAGCTTTCTCTAAGTCTACAAATGCTAGAAACGTAGGTTTGCCTTTTCTTAATCTTTCTTCTAAGATAAGTCTAAGGTCAGTATTGCCTCACGTGTTCCAACATTCCTACGGAATCCAAACTGATCCTCCCCGAGGTCCGCATCTACCAGTTTTTCCATTCGTCTGTAAAGAATTCGCGTTAGTATTTTGCAGCTGTGACTTATTAAACTGATAGTTCGGTAATTTTCACATCTGTCAGCACCTGCTTTCTTTGGGATTGTGATTATTATATTCTTCTTGAAGTCTGAAGGTATTTCACCTGTCTCATACATATTGCTCAGCAGCTGGTAGAGTTTTGTCATGACTGGCTCTCCCAAGGCCGTCAGTAGTTCTAATGGAATGTTGTCTACTCCGGGGGCCTTGTTTCGACTCAGGTCTTTCAGTGCTCTGTCAAACTCTTCACGCAGTATCTTACCTCCCATTTCGTCATCATCTACATCCTCTTCCATTTCCATAATATTGTCCTCAAGTACATCGCCCTTGTATAAACCTTCTATATACTCCTTCCACCTTTCTGCCTTCCCTTCTTTGCTTAGAACTGGGTTGCCATCTGAGCTCTTGATATTCATACACGTGGTTCTCTTCTCTCCAAAGGTCTCTCTAATTTTCCTGTAGGCAGTATCTATCTTACCCCTAGAGAGATAAGCTTCTACATCCTTACATTTGTCCTCTAGCCATCCCTGCTTAGCCATTTTGCACTTCCTGTCGATCTCATTTTTCAGACGTTTGTTTTCCTTTTTGCCTGCTTCATTTACTGCATTTTTATATTTTCTCCTTTCATCAATTAAATTCAATATTTCTTCTGTTACCCAAGGATTTCTAGCAGCCCTCGTCTTTTTACCTACTTTATCCTCTGCTGCCTTCACTACTTCATCCCTCAGAGCTACCCATTCTTGTTCAACTGTGTTTCTTTCCCCCATTGCTGCCAATTGTTCCCTTATACTCTCCTTGAAACTCTGTACAACCTCTGGTTCTTTCAGCTTATCCAGATCCCATGTCCTTAAATTCCCACCTTTTTGCAGTTTCTTCAGTTTTAACCTACAGGTCATAACCAATAGATTTTGGTCAGAGTCCAGATCTGCCCCTGGAAATGTCCTACAATTTAAAACCTGATTCCTAAATCTCTGTCTTACCATTATATAATCTATCTGATACCTTTTAGTATCTCCAGGATTCTTCCATGTATACAACCTATATGGTTCTTAATAGGGTGTGTGGTTACCATGGACGTCAATGCATGCACTGCAATGTCATCCTAGGCTGGCCACGAACTCTCGAATTTTGTAATGTACAAGAGCCGGCAGCCAAGCAACAGCCGCAACAGAGAAGTAACTGATTTTGTGACAGTTTACGAGTTCCTAACCAGGAGCGAATTATATAGTTTCATCAATGAGTTTTTGTAGTTTAGTTTTTGAATTTCTGCGTGTTAACCTAATTTATTAGACACAGTTCTCACGTTTCAGTTATTGTCTACAGTAGAATTCCGCAGCACCTGTCTATAGACATTTGTTTGCCTGTGTAGAGTAGTTTCCAATCCAACCGTCTTCAGTATGGATAACGACTATGATTGCTGTGTGCGGATGTAAGCTGAGTTGGTGACACTTCACTCTAAGCTCCAGGCGTTGTTGGCTTCAGTTACACAGCTTGAGGCCGTAGTGGATGGGCATCAATATTGTGGACAGGCCGTGGGTATCCAACGGACGTCCAACTCGACCCACGAGTTCGCTGACCAGTCTGCACCAATGGTTAGTCCAGTTACTGCTTTGCACTGAGATTGACCCTCACCCATGGTCAAGTAGGAAGTGTCAGTAGGATGTGTCAGCCTACAACAAATGTCCTGGGGGGGGGGGGGGGGGGAGACGTCAGGCCTCCTCAGTTAATTTGACAAACAGGTTCCTGTGCTTTCTGTGACTGACAATGCCGCTCAGCCAAACGGAGTCGCTTGTGTCTTTCAGAGAAGACCCCTCAGCCTGTGAGATCCGGACAGTCACAGACGGTGGCATTATTAGTAGTTTGGAGATCCAGTGTTAGGTGTGTTATAGGGCCCCTTAAGAACATGGCTGCAAAGGAGGGGAAGAAAGGCAGTGTGCATTCCGTGTGCATACCGGTTGGAGTCATTCCAGACGTGGAACATGCCTTTCTAGATGGCATAAGAGCACGCAGTGCATCCAGCTGCAGGTGGTGGCTTACAGCAGTACCAGTGACGTGTGTCACTTTGGAACGGAGGAGATTCTTTCTGGTTCCTAACGGCTATCTGAGGTTTTGTAAGCTGTCAGTTGTGCTTGCAAGATGAAAGCAGAACTCACCATTTGCAGCACAGTCGACAGGACCAACTGCAGACCTCTGGCACAAAGGCGAGTGGAGAGTCTGAATCAGAGCCTCAGACGGTTCTGCTAGTGTGTAGGCTGTCGATTCCTCGACTTCCGTCATAGGGTGATTGGTTTTGGGGTTCCACTAGGTAGATCATGAGTCTATTACACGCAGGAAGTGGCTACAAAGGAAGCGTAGGTTGTGTGGCGTGGATTGAGCGGTTTTTTGGGTTAGAGGGTCTCGGAAAATCAGAAAAAGGGTTTCAGTCTCAAAGAGTGCAGGTCGAACATAGGAAGCACGTAGATCTAGCAACCATTGGTATAACAGTTATAAATGGTTGTAACTGTGTCGATAAAGTAGCAGAGCTCCAAGTATTAATAGAAAACACTGATAGTTCAAATGGCTCTGAGCACCTCAGAACTACTTAAACCTAACTAACCTAAGGACATCACACACATCCATGCCCGAGGCACGATTCGAACCTGCGACTGTGGCAGTCGCGCGGTTCCGGACTGAAGCGCCTAGAACCGCTCTATCATCGTGGCCGGCTAGAAATCACTGATGCTCAGTTCGTTATAGGCACTAAAACTGGATAAGCTGGACATAAGTTCAGACCACATTTTTGTGAAGGACCTAAAGGTCTTCGGAAACTATAGGCTACATACAGTTGGCGGTGACATGTTTGCTGCTTTTAGAAGTAGTTTATCTTGCAGAAAAATGAAGCAGGTAGTTCCTATGAGTTAGTTTGGGAAGAAGTCATTTTTGCAACCAGAACAAAATCATATTGGATCATTTTACCGCCATCCCAACTCAGATGATACAGTTGTTGAAAGTCTGAGAGAAAACTTGAGTCTAATTTCAAACACATATCCGACTCATACAGCTGTAGTTGGTGGGGACTTCAATTTACCCTCGATACGTTGGCGAAAATACATGTTTAAATCTGGAGGTACGCATAAAATATCATCCGAAATTGTGCTAAATGCATTCTCTGACAATTATTTCGAGCAGTTAGTTCACGAGCCCACTCGAACAGTAAACAGTTGTGAAAACACACTTGATCTCTTTGGAACGAATAATACGGAGCTAATAACGAGCATCAAAACGAATACAAGGATTAGTCAACACCGGGTTGTCGTAGCGAGACTGAATACAGTAACTCCAAAATCCTCCAAAAATAAACGAAAAATATATCTATTCAGAAAAGAGATAATAATTCGCTTGACGCCTTCCTGAGAGACAATTCCCACTCCTTCCATATTAATAGTGTAAGTGTAGACAAGATGTGGCTTGAATTCAGAGAAACAGTGTCGAGAGCAATTGAGAGACTTACACCAAATAAATTAACAAAAGACGGAGCGGGTCCCGCATGGTTCACGAAACAGGTGAGAAAATTGTTGCAGAAACAACGAAAAAGCATGCCAAATTTAAAGGAACGCAAAATACATAAGACTGGCAGTCTTTTCCAGAAGCTCGAAATTTAGCGCAGATCTCGATGTGAGATGCCTATAATAGTTCCTACAACGAAACTTCGTCTCGAAACTTGGCAGAAAATCCAAAGAGATTCTGGTCGTATGTAAAGTATGTTGGTGGCAAGACACAATCAATGCCTTCTCTGCGCGGTAGCAATGGAAATACTATCGATGACTGTGCTGCTAAAGCAGAGTTACTAAACACAGCCTTCCGAAATTCCTTCACAAAAGAAATCGAAGTAAATACTCCGGAATCCAAATCAAGAACAGCTGCCAACATGAATAGCTTCGAAGTAGATATCCTTGGAGTAGTGAAGCAATCTAAATCAGTTAATGAAAGCAAGTCTTCCGGCGCAGACTGTATACCAATTAGGTTCCTTTCAGAGCATGCTGATGCAGTAGTTCCATACTTAACAATCATACACAACCGTTCGCTCGAAGAAAGATCCACACCCGGAGACTGGAAAGTTGCACAGCTCACACCAATATTCAAGTAAGGCAATAAGAGTAATCCACTAAATTACGTCCATATCATTACCATCGAAATACAGCAGGGTCTGGAACACATAGTGTGTTCGAACGCTATGAATGACTTTGAAGAGAGCGGTCTATTGACACAGCATATATTTAGAAAACATCGTTCTTGTGGAACACAACCAACGTTTTATTCACACAAAGTGTTGAGTACTATTGACAAAGGATTTCAACTTGATTCCGTTTTGCTATATTTTTCAGAAGCTTTTGGAACCGTACCACGCAGGCGGATTGTAATCAAACTGCGTGCTTATGGAATATCGTCTCAGTTAAGCGATTGGATTTGTGACTTCTTTTCAGAGAGGTCACAGTTAGTAGTAACCGACGGAACGACATTGAGTAAAACAGAAGTGATTTCTAGCGTTCCCCAAGGTAGTGTTATAGGCCCTTTGCTGTTCCTTGTCTGTAAATCAATATAGGAGACAATCTGTTGTTTGCAGACGATGTTGTCGTCTATCGTCTAATAAAGTCATCAGAAGATCACAACCAATTGCAAAACTATTCAGGTAAGATATCTGTATGGTGCGAATATTTGCAGTTGACACCAAACAATTGAAAGTGCCACGTCAACCATATGAATACTAAATGGAATCCGTTAAACTTCGGTTACGCGATAAATCAATCAAAACTAATGGCGGTAAATTCAACTAAATACCTAGGAATTACAATTATGAACAACCTAAATTGGAAAGAATACATAGAAAATGTTGTGGGGAAGGCGAACCAAAGACTGAGTTTTATTGCCAGAACGCTTAGAAGATGCAACAGATCTACCAAAGAGACTGCCTACGCTACGCTTGTCCATCTTCTCCTGCGCTGTTTGGGATCCTTACCAGATAGGATTAACGAAGTCCATCGAGTAAGTTCAGAGAAGGGCACCACATTTTGTATTATCGGGAAATAGGGGAGAGTGTGTCACGGACATGATACAAGATTTAGGATGAACATAATTAAAACAAAGACGTTTTTCAAAAAATGGTTCAAATGGCTCTGAGCACTGTGGGACTTAACATCTGAGGTCATCAGTCACCTATAACTTAGAACTACTTAAACCTAGCTAACCTAAGGACATCACACACATCCATGCCCGAGGCAGGATTCGAACCTGCGACCGTAGCAGCGCCTAGAACCGCTCAGCTACCACTGCCGGCGAAGGCGCTTTTCGTTGAGGCGTTATCTTCCCACGAAATTTCGATCACCAACTTGTGCTTCAAATGCAAAAATATTTTGTTGATGCTGACCTACATACAGAGAAATGATCATCATAATAAAGTAGTGAAATCAGAGCTCGCACGGAAAAAACATAGGTGTTCGTTTTTTCCACGCACTGTTCGAAAGTGGAATAATAGAAAATTAGTGTCAAGGTGGTACGATGAACCATCTGCCAGGCACTTAAGCGTGTTCAGAGTAGCAATGGATATGTAAATGTAGATGAAGCACAGTGAATTCAGTGTCTTTGTATGAAAGTGACTCCTTTCTTTTTAGGACAAATGATCATTCTAAAAAGTAATTTCAGTGATTCTGGATGCCACTTTTACCTTAATACAATAACATTTCTAAAGGGAGATATGTCTCCACTTCAGAAACTCGTGGCCTAATGTCCTTCAGGATTACTGTAGCGCTACCAACAAATCGGATGCGTTTTCTGTCTTTGGTCTCTGCTTTTGGTCTTACACCACATATCCGATAAGATGGAATACCTTGTGTTTCGAAAGGTTACCATGGTTTTCTTTAGCTTATTTGTTTTTCCAAGCCGGTCGTGGTGGCCGAGCGTTTCTAGGCGCTTCAGTCTGGAACCGCGCGACTGCTACGGTCGCAGGTTCGAATCCTGCCTCGTGCATGGATGTGTGTAATGTCCTTACGTTAGTTAGGTTTAAGTAGTTCTACGTTCTAGGGGACTGATGACCTTAGATGTTAAGTCCCATAGTGCTCAGAGTCATTTGAACCATTTTTTATTTTTCCAACGGCTGCAAACCTGTGAAGACTATTTAATCTCCATCGTAGGACTTTTATAACAGCCATTTTCGTATCGTGTCCGTGTTTGGAAAGTATCGATTTCAATTCTTCATGCTGTCTTTCATTCATCTTCATTAGCTTCCAGATGCTTGCAAATGAAATTCACCCATGCAGATAATTTATATTTTCGTCGTTCAACTGTACTGTGTATTGGAACATCAGATTTGAAAAACTTTGTAGCTCAATTACAAGATCTTCGATGTGCACTACCTGAAATTTTATTGAAGTGCCCCAGTCATTGTGCCATTTTGTTACCATTTCCATTATCGATCTTGAAAATGTCTTTGTAACATTACGACCAAAATATATATATATATATATATAACCAACAAAACCTTGTAGGACAAGAGATAGTAACAAGAATTCAAGTTGGGGGAAAATGCCTAGGACCTATGCACAACATCATAAGATCGAAGTTACTATTTAGGCAGGCAAAAATAAGAATATATCAGACCATCATCAAGCCAATAGTGTGCTATGCAAGTGAGACATGGACCCTGACAAAGAAAACAGTGAAAACAGCTCATCGCTTTTGAAAATAAAGTGCTGAGACAAATATATGGACCAATGAAATAAAATGAGTAGTGGATAATAAGGGAAAACAGGGAACTCGACAATTATACACACTGCCTCACATCGTAGCGAGTGTGAAAATTAAGAGACTAAGATGTTGTGGACTTGTGAGGAGGAGAAGGGAGAAAACGGTAATATAGGCTGTTAAGGTATGGAGAAGCTGAAGGAAAGAGACCACTTTGGGACGGCCGAGAATGAGACGGAAGGATAATACCATGGGAGATACGCAGATACTGGGTCTGCGAGATGAAGATGCAGGTGATAGGAAAGTGTGAAAGGCTGGACTGCGGTTTGTGTGGCTAGTATAAGCATTAAAAAAAATAAGAATAAGAATAAGAAGCGTCTTCACTTTGTTTTTGAAACAGTCCTGTAACGTGACTTTCTCACAAAATAAACAGTTGCGTTTAAACTAAAATTTTTTAACTGACTATCGATAAATGTGGGATTCATATTCCACTGAACACGTTCTAGCGCAGTAATCCTTCCATAAAGATTTCCTGCCCTTCATGAACAACAACTACGGTACAGTTCACCAAAACAACGAGTTTACCATCTTTTCTCGTCTGAGTCATTTCAGCAACCTACTCTATAGAAACATAAAACACTAAACTTACTTCCCTATTTCCACCATAGCAGACGAACTATGGACCTACGAAGTGGAAACCGTGTGTCTGTTGTCAACACTGATGAAGATGGAAATAATTTTCCATGTACTTCTTCTCTCTTCGTGGCGGTCGCTGTGCTGCTTCCTTCGTTAGGCACTCATTATTGTACTGTCGACACGAATGCGCAAATGTTCGCTAGCATCTCTAAAAAAATGTTTGCTGCGGTACAGAAAGACATCTCCATGGAGATACCAACGAAAAATGAATTTTAATAATCGAGTTGTGCTTGATGACGAATTTTATAATTTACTAGGTAAATGATCCACAATAACTTAAATTTTATATGGAAATGCATATAATATAGTGTCGCTTTGTATTCTATTACAAGTCCACTTTGTTACGATGTCCATTTCTTGGAACCCCCTCCCCCTCCAGCCAGAAATAAAATCCTGGCTAGGTCTATGCTGGTAGGAAATCTACTGGAAGTAGTTATCCAACAGCATGTCGTACGAGGAACTCAGCCGTTATTACAAGAAATTCCACGTGCGCTCTTTGATCATCTCTGCAACACATACTCGTGGGTTAAGCCGATCAGTTACAATTCTAGCAACACCTTCTTGAATGCCATTGATTTATTCCTTCATAACGTTTCCAAGTGCAGTACTCAACAAGAGGCCATAAGACAGTCTTCTTAGTAAATGTCGCTACACATTTTCAGAAATATTTCATCTCACCGGAGATTTCATTTCTAGTGTTTATGCTCATTACCGTGCATGTATTCAAATGTGTAGGCTCGGATCTCTCTAATTTTGTCTTGATGGTCTTTCCAGGAGATATATTTAGAAGGAAGGAATATATTTGTTGACTCTTCTAGGAATGCGGGCTATCGGAAAGTAAACAATAAACTACGCCCTGATGTAAAACGCCTCTCTTGCAGCGTCTCCCACGGGATTTCGCTGATTATCTCTGTGACGCTTTCATGCTAAATAAATGAACCTGTAACGAAACGTGTAGCTCTTCTTTGGATCTTTTCTGTAATAAGTCCTACCTGGTATGAATACCGCACTCACGAGCAGTATTCCAGCATTGGTCAACCGAGTATTTTGTAAGCTATTTCCTTCGTTTATGGACTACATGTTCTGTGTGTTCTTCCAATGAATCTCAGTCTGGCATCTGCCATGCTCGCGATTAATTTTAAGTGTTTGTTCATTTAAAATTTTCCTGTATGCATACTCCTGGATATCTATGGAAGTAACTGGTTATAGTGACTGTTCTACAACTGTGTAATCATGCAATACAGGGCACTCGGGTCAATTGCGAATCTATGCACCAATCGTCGCTCCTCCGCCTATCTTCATGTATTTCGCTATTTATATATATATATATATATATATATATATATATATATATATATACAACAGTATCATACGCGAAAATCGTCATGCAACATCCGACGTTATCTACTGGGCCATTTATATATACTGCGAAAATTAACGCTCCTATAGTATTCCGCACATAACTGTTCAAAATGTATAGCATCGATCTCAAAGTAATGCTTATATAGTCTCTTACACAATAAAACAGTTCCATACACACTTACTCCCGCATAGAAAATTTATAAATAAAATCATTCATTCAGTTATAAGGTTATGTGGGAGATGATCACGAGCGACTATATCTGCACCATAAATGTGCATGCAACCCACCGCACGACAAGCGCAGAAGATTACATATTGTACTACATTTATTCCGTTCCTGTTCTAA
The DNA here is from genome assembly GCF_023897955.1 of Schistocerca gregaria. Taxonomy (NCBI): domain Eukaryota; kingdom Metazoa; phylum Arthropoda; class Insecta; order Orthoptera; family Acrididae; genus Schistocerca; species Schistocerca gregaria. Next base: position 199,364,611 of record NC_064931.1, on the reverse strand, counting down.
TCGCCCATGATACGCAGAAAGAAAGAGCATTGACACCCGTCTGTATAAGTCGGAATTTCTCTTATTTTGCTGTCGTCGTCATTACACGAGATATAACAAAAAATAAGTCAGTCCTAGGAGATATCTCGGTAACACCGTCTGTGACCTTGATAATGGTCTCAGTTCGCGAAGAAATTCCACGATTTTTTCCCCGTATGCCGTATTCAGTTAAAATCAGTAATCGGTAGTTAGATCCCGTAGAGCTATCAACTTTCGGAGAAGTTGATAGCTACGTGTCACCGTCTGTAGATCAAGACTTTTCTATGGGATTTTACTTTTACTCCTAGGCTCTACAGCCTTTGTAGGGCCTTGGCGTGCATCACAATATCCTGCCATTCTATCCGATCCATGGCTTTCCGTCTCCATCCTCTGACACCCAGCTTTTTCGTTATCTTCTTCAACTCCATCCACCCATGTCTTTCTGGGGCGTCCCCTCCGCCGTCTGCCTCCAGCCTTGCCATCAAAAATCCTCGTACATGCTCTGTCGTCTTCCATTCTGACCACGTGCCCTGCCCACCGCAGTCTTCTTATTTTAATGGTAGTAACAATGTCAGGCTCTTCAAAAAGGTATTGTAGTTCTGCATTCGTACGAATGCGCCAACCTTCTTGCTCATATACTGGGCCATATATTTTACGTAGCACCTTTCTCTCCCATATGCTAAGGATGCTTTCCTCATTTACAGTCATAGTCCACGTTTCGGCACCATACATAACAACTAGTCTTATAATTGTTTTGTAAATGAGGATTTTGGATTTTCGTGATAGAAGCGAACTCCTAAGCATTGGTAATGCGGCAAAGTAGCATGTGTTACCTGCTGCTATTCTGGCATTCACCTCACTGCCAATGTCATTTGTCTCAGAGAAAGTCGACCCAAGGTACTTGAAGTCTCTCATCCTTTCAAACTCACTGTCGGCTATCCTGAGATTCGGTAGGTTTTGTTGGTTGGTCACTGCCATATACCTCTTCTTTTCGACGTTGACTGTTAGGCTAAGTTCCCTTGCACCTTTCTCCAGTTGTTGATAGGCTTCGCCTAGCATAGCAGTGTTTCTTGCGAGTAATGCCACATCATCAGCGTAGGCTAGGTAGTGTAGTGAACGATTTAAGAAGGTTCCTCCTTTATTTAACTCTATCTGACTTATGACTTTTTCTAGGCAAAGGTTGAATAGCAGTAAGGAGATATTGTCACCCTGCCTAAGTCCCTTCTTCACTTCCCCTTCTCTGGAGATTTCGTCCTGTATTTTTACTTTACAGTTGGTTTCGCTGAGGGTCATCATAGAAAGTTTAATGAGTTTCTTAGGTATTCCTGCCTCTTCCATTACATTCTGCAATGCCACTCTTGAGATGCTATCATAGACTTGTTTAAAGTCGAGATAAAGCTGGTGTATGTTAATTTGATGTTCTTCTATGGGATTAAAAATAGGTGAATTAGTGGGTTAGTCGAGAGGCGATAGGGTTCCTCAATGTTAAGCAAACCAGAAATGTATGAGTGCAGCCCCGTGAAAATAGCTGTTGGCATCTTGCAAAACGAGAGTGTCCACACTCTTCACGATCATTAATGTCGATAAACATCCTGTTTCGCCTTCTCTGCGAATGTGAATAAGTGGGCCCCATACATGACATGAAAAACATCCCCAACCCATCACAGTACCATATAAGGCCTGAACTGACTCTCCAAACAGCGACGTACCGATTATTAAAGAATACAGGTAGATTTTCTGATCAGATTCCATACCATATTGTTACTTACCAAATTAAGGGACTGGTGGTAGGTTGGTATTTGGGCTATGCACGGCTCTGCTCAGAAAATGTGGCTCAACGTTGTCGTAGGGTCGAGCCATGGATATCTGCTTTCATGCTCATTACCTAAGATAGCTGAACTACCTATTACATATTATGATCATTCGGCCAAATAGCTAAAGAACTGGGAAGTTCAGTGAAATTTTAAACAGACACGAATTGCAATTAAATGAATAATGATGAATCGGAATGAAAGTTAATTATATCTTGACCATAAATTGATGTAGATGACACCAAAAATCTATGCTGAATAAAGTAATAATTTCTACAATCAATCACATGAAAGAACAGAGATGTTGACCCTACAATAATTCAATTGGCTCTGAGCACTATGGGACTTAACATCTATGGTGATCAGTCCCCTAGAACTTAGAACTACTTAAACCGAACTAACCCAGCCATCACGAGGCAGAGCAAATGTCTGACCCCGCCGGGAATCGAACCCGGGAACCTTGGCGCGGGAAGCGAGAACGCTACCGCACGACCACGAGCTGCGGACTACAATAATTCAGTTTATAAGATACAAACAGATAAATATTCAATTTCAGTTAAGGCAGCGTAGCTCTGCATATTCATAATGATAGTAGACTCTCTAGAAATCAATAAATCCACACTGTTTCCACAAATAATAGTCCCATGCTTTTAACTAGGCACATATAATCCCAGAGCAACAAGTAAATCGCGTCAAAGGCCTTGAAGCACGTCTTACGATGATCGGTCACAGTTAAAGTTCATACTAACTCACTAAGTCACAGTCTCAATTTTACTAAGCACGAACAGAGTTTAAGGTATTCGCGACCGCTAGCCGCCCAAAAACAATCACTTTACCACACTAACTGTTCTACACATAAAGTCACTCCTCTGTATCATCTCGACACCAAATCTTCTCTCTATCCGCCCTCGACACGAAGTTCACTGTAGCACATCTGCCCAGAAAGATTTCCATTCTCCATCACCTCTCGACACAAAATGTTTCATCTCTCTACCTCTTCCAGAAATCCCACCTTGCACTCAAGAGCCACTCCACGAAACAGAATGTCATAGAGCCTCACCGCTGGCGCCAATAACAAACATTCGCTCTCCCACCAAAAAGCATGATATACTGAAATCTATAAAATGGGCAACCATTTACATAGTAATAAATTTACAGGTTAGACATACATCTTAAATTAACGATCATTTTCCCCCTCTTCTGTAGGGACCAAAGACTACATTTTACATATAAAAGCTAAGACAAAATTAAGCGGCCGGCCAGTGTGGCCGAGTGGTTCTAGGCGCTTCAGTCTGGAACCGCGCGACCGCTACGGTCGCAGGTTCGAATCCAGCCTCGGGCATTGATGTGTGTGATGTCCTTACGTTAGTTAGGTTTAAGTAGTTTTAAGGTCTAGGGGACTGACGACCTCAGATGTTAAGTCCCATAGTGCTCAGAGCCATTTGAACCACAAAATTAATCAGATATGATATAGAGCATACGCGCTTATAACAAATAGTAAATAATACTCGTTAAAACGTATGAAACATAAGTTTGGCCTGCCCAGCTGTAGCATCTTTTCACGCTCAATCCATTTATGGCATTAAATGTTACGGATCATTTACCTGTTTAATTTAAAAAGGTTTTGATACAGGCCAAGACAGCTTTTAGCTACCATTCAGAAACAGATAATAATTCGGATAAACGTAACATATTCTGTATCGCTAGACCTCAGAACTGCCATACTGCTTTCATTTGCTGTGTACCTTTGGAGGATATTATGATCTGACACATTACGTAACAAAAGGACATAAACGCAATAATCTTGTGACTTTCAGGAATTCTCATCCAACACTTCATTTATGAAGTTCGCATGAGCCGTTCAGCAGTTATTAATTTGCAGTGACTATTGTAAGTATATTTGTTAAGTGAGTTCAGCTAAACTCTACAGTTTTTGTGATATCTATAATATGAAAGTCTGAATGCCGCACAACTGTGTGCTGTACTACGATCTGCTTCCCCGAGATGTAACCATCACTCCTGACGTACATTGTCAACAACTGACGTCTTGCAGACGCAGTTCAAGAACAACGATCAGGAAGACTGCGCAAAGTGATGTCACTCGACTATAACACCCGCCCTCATGCTGTTACTCTGACAAAAAACACTATTGCAATGTCATTCCGCACCCACCTTATTCACCTGACCTTGCGCCATTAGATATTCACCTTTTCCGCTCTCTATCGACCAGCCTTCGGAGAACTTCCTTTCTGGATGAAGATACACTCCGAACATGGCTCGACGAGTTCTCCGCCTCAAAACCACCAGATTTCTACAGTTGCGGAATCGAAAAGTTAATCCCATCTTTTATAGACTTGAAAACAGTGTTGTTGTTGTTGTTGTTGTTGTGGTCTTCAGTCCTGAGACTGGTTTGATGCAGCTCTCCATGCTACCCTATCCTGTGCAAGTTTCTTCATCTCCCAGTACCTACTGCAACCTACATCCTTCTGAATCTGCTTAGTGTATTCATCTCTTGGTCTCCCTCTACGAGTTTTACCTTCCACGGTGCCCTCTAATGCTAAATTTGTGATCCCTTGATGCCCCAGAACATGTCCTACCAACCGGTCCCTTCTTCTCATCAAATTGTGCCACAAACTCTTCTTCTCCCCAGTTATATTCAATACTTCCTCATTAGTTATGTGATCTACCCATTTGATCTTCAGCATTCTTCTGTAGCACCACATTTCGAAAGCTTCTATTCTCTTCCTGTCCAAACTATTTATCGTCCATGTTTCACTCCCATACATGGCTACACTCCATACAAATACTTTCAGAAACGACTTCCTGACACTTAAATCTATACTCGATGTTAACAAATTTCTCTTCTTCAGAAACGCTTTCCTTGCCATTGCCAGTCTGCATTTTATATTTTCTCTACTTCGACGATTATCAGTTATTTTGCTCCCCAAATAGCAAAACTCCTTTACTACTTTAAGTGTCTCATTTCCTAATCTAATTCCCTCAGCATCACCCGACTTAATTCGACTACATTCGATTATCCTCGTTTTGCTTTTGTTGATGTTCGTCTTATATCCTCCTCGTAGACACTGTCCATTCCGTTCAACTGCTCTTCCAAGTCTTTTGCTGTCTCTGACAGAATTACAATGTCATCGGCGAACCTCAAAGTTTTTATTTCTTCTGCATGGATTTTAATACCTACTCCGAACTTTTCTTTTGTTTCCTTTACTGCTTGCTCAATATACAGATTGAATAACATCGGGGAGAGGCTACAACCCTGTCTCACTCCCTTCCCAACCACTGCATCCCTTTCAAGCCCCTCGACTCTTATAACTGCCATCTGCTTTCTGTACAAATTGTAAATAGCCTTTCGCTCCCTGTATTTTACCCCTGCCACCTTTAGAATTTGGAAGAGAGTATCCCAGACAACATCGTCAAAAGCTTTCTCTAAGTCTACAAATGCTAGAACCGTAGGTTTGCCTTTCCATAGTCTTTCTTCTAAGATAAGTCGTAAGGTCAGTATTGCCTCACGTGTTCCAATATTTCTACGGAATCCAAACTGATGAATATAGTTTGAAAACAGTGAGAGAGAATATATTATTGATGACTAAAGTCTCTATTATGTATGGCTGTTGTGTTTATTAATCTTATGAAAAAACGTTACGAATAGTGAAACATGGAATTATTTTGGAATTATGAAGTATTTCAATACGGTCATCTTTCATACTGCAGCAATAGCAGCTATTGTACCAGACACTCACTGGAACCCACCCGGGGGGTCCGCCGCTATCTACCTTCTAATGAGGGAAAGGTCCTCCTATTGTCCACCCCCAGTCGGTCTTCTGTCGATGCACGTCGGCTATATGGAAAGCCCCGGCAGCCACACCTCAGTCCCATGTTACAGTTCAAAACTGCTCTCTAGCCGACTTCTCTATCATATGCGTTGTGGCACAACACGACGCCTAATAAGCCGTCGGTGCAATGGACGCCCTATATTGTTTGAGAAGAGGAAAAATCGCGACCTGTTGAAGCACACTTCACGCCTTCAGTCATCAGCCCAGTTCCTATGTTGCTTGGCCCAGTGAAGTCTTTGAATGATAACCGTTCTTAAGCTGTGTTATATGGCTGAGAGTGGTGGACCACTACTTGCAGACGAGTTGGACAGTCCGCGTTGGTGCGCCAACAAATCGTGCTTCTTCATTTACGCAGTGCTCATGGGTGCTTGTTCGGTGAGCTCGTGTTGGACGATGTAATAAATTACTTGACTCGTTTCGAAGCCTAGGGCGAAATGGGACTGATCTTCAGCTTTCTGCGATTTATTTTCCTTGAACTTTGCATACATCGAGGAAAGCCGAAGACTCCGGAATCTTTCAGACAGATTGTATAATTGCAGGACAAATATTTAGAAACAAGATTTGAAACAGCAAAACGTTTACATGAGCAGATGTTTTCTATGACCCTAATTTATTGGTTATGAGCTGCAGATCAAAACTGAAGAAGTCGCTGAAAGGTAGGAAATGAAGAGATGGAATCTGGATCAACTGAAACAAAAAGAAGTCGCAGAAAAGGACCATTAAGCAACAACTGATTGAAGGAGAAGAAAGGGATACAGGAGAAGACGTATGTGTAGCTTTGAGATATTAAATAGTCAAGGCGGCAGAGGATTAAATGACCAACAGAAAAAGCCTAGAAGAAATTCTTGGATACCATACGACATATTGAATGTAACAGAAAATACTGTGACGGGAAAAGTCGCAACACCAAAAGATAATGTAATGAAATTTCCGGAATACATTTGTCTAGGTAACATATCTAAGTGATTAACATTGCGAGATCAAAGGTTAATGTAAGCACAAGATAAGACCTTGCAAATGTGAAATACTGATGCCGGCCGGGGAAGCCGAACGGTTCTAGGCGCTACAGTGTGGAACCGCTCGACCGCTACGGTCGCAGGTTCGAATCCTGCCTCGGGCATGTTTGTGTGTGATGTCCTTAGGTTAGTTAGGTTTAAGTAGTTCTAAGTTCGAGGGGACTGATGACCTCAGTAGTTAAGTTCCATAGTGCTCAGAGCCATTTGAACCATTTTTGAAATACTGATACGTCAGTAACTGGTGTAACAATCGGACTGTTAAATGCAAGCATGCAAACGTGCTGGATGTCAGTTTTTGGGATGGAGTTCCATGCCTATTGCACTTGGTCGGTTATTAGACTGAAGGTCAATGGTGTTTGCGGATGACGGTGGAGTTGTCGTCCGAGGATATCTCATATGTGCTCGATTGTAGACAGATCTGGTCAACAAGCAGGCCTAGACAACATGTCGACACTCTGTAGAGCATGTTGCATTACAGCAGCGGTATGTGGGCGAACGTTATCCTGTTGGAAAACACGCTTCAAAGCGGTTCATCGGGATTAGCCGAGCAGTCTAGGACGCTGCAGTCATGGACTGTGCGGCTGGTCCCGGCGGAGTTTCGAGTCCTCCCTCGGTCATGGATGTGTGTGTTTGTCCTTAGGATAATTTAGGTTAAGTAGTGTGTAAATTTAGGGACTGATGAAAATGGCTCTGAGCACTATGGGACTTAACATTTATGGTCTTCAGTCCCCTAGAACTTAGAACTACTTAAACCTAACGAACCTAAGGACAGCACACAACACCCAGCCATCACGGGGCAGAGAAAATCCCTGACCCCGCCGGGAATCGAACCCGGGAAGCCGGGCGTGGGAAGCGAGAACGCTACCGCACGACCACGAGATGCGGGCAAGGGACTGATGACCTTAGCAGTTATGTCCCATAAGTTTTCACACACATTTGAACAAAGCGGTTCGTGAATGGCGACACAACAAGCTATATCACCAGACTGACATATAAATTTGCAGTCAGCAAGCGTGGGATAACCTCGAGAGCCCTGCTATTGTCATAAGAAATCGTATCTCGGATCACAACTCCAGGTACAAGCCCAGTGTGTCTAGCATGTAGACCGGTTGGTTGCAGGCCCTCAGCTGGCCTTCTAACCAACACACGGCCGTCACTGGCACCGAAGTAGAACCAGATTTGATCAGAAAACACAACAGACCTCCATCCCGCCCTCCAATGAGCTCTCACTTGACACCACAGAAGTCACAACCGGCAGTGGTCTTGGGTAGTGGAATACACTCTACAGGGCGTCTGGCTCGGAGTTGTCGTTGAAGTAACCGATTTGTAACAGTTTGTTGTGTCACTGTGGTGCCGACTGCTGCTCAAATTTCTGCTGCAGATGCAGCACAGTGTGCCACAACCATACGCCGAACACGATGGCCTTCCATGGTGGTACTGTCACGTTGCCTTCCAGGGTCCGGTATTCTTGCGACCGTACATTCTCGTGACCACCGCTGCCAACAGTCATGTACAGTGGCTACATTCCAACCAAGTCCTTCAGCAGTGTTGCGCAAGGAACATCCAGGTTCTCGTAGACCTATTACACGACATCGTTCAGTGACGTGCTGATAAAGGCGTTGACGCCTTAAAGGCATTCTTGACTAACATCAACTCACCATGTCCAATGTCAAAGGCAACTAATGCTCACGATCGTTACAGCGTGTGTTTACAGCAAACCTGATTTGCATCCCCAGGGTGACGCTGCTAGCGCCACTCTTATGTGTCTGGCGCGAAATTTGAACAGACATCATCTTTCAAAATGTTCAAATGTGGGTGAAATCTTATGGGACTTAACTGCTAACAGTCCCTAAGCTTACACACTACTCAACCTAAATGACCCTAAGGACAAACACACACACCCATGCCCGAGGGAGGACTCGAACCTCCGCCGGGACCAGACGCACGCCCTAGGCCGCTCGGCTGATCTCGCGCGGCCATCATGTTTCAGATGTAGAAATACGTTTAACAACTTTCGTTTATGTCGCACGACTCCTTTGTGGCGCAGCGATTTTTTCCCATCAGTGTATAAAAATGCAACGAATGAACCAAGTAAAACTGAATACTAACGCCTACAAAGTGAGACTGACAGGATGGGCAAACTGACAAAGTAGGAATAGCAAGAGGAGGCATGAAAAACACGCGTGGCGCTGGGTACGATATACGCCACGTACAGAAAAATGAAGGAAATCTATGGATATGAGGGAACTGTACGAATGTCATGGCTTCATATGGCAAGTCAGTACGAAGCAGATATGGGAAGACTGAAAGATGGAAGGAATATACAGAAGGCCGAGACAAGGGAAGAAATTGGAAGACAATATGGCGACGAACTGTGCTGCATGTGGTGTGGCTAGCGGTTAATGTCGCTGGTTGGTGAGCTATGGGTGGCCACTACAAACCCGACCACCCGCAGTTATTTGACATTTAGTATTTAGCAATTCTGGAACGTTCTCGAAATGTCTTATGTATGTTCTGCAATATTCGACGTATGTGTAAGGGGTAGTTAAATGAAAACCGAACACTTCTCACAACATGACCATGGTATGATTCTATTCAAGAGTAACCACCACATGCGTTAAGACATTTATCCTGCTTAGAGACCAGACCATCAATTCATGTTTCCTAGAATGTGGTCGACCGCTGACGGATCCACAACCGCACCAACTCTTGCACTTCCTCATCCGGCAGAAACCGACGTCCACGCACATCTTTCTTCAGGTCCCCAAAGATGTGAAAATCACACGGTGAAAAGTCCTCGCTGTACGGACGTTCAAATGGCTCTAAGCACTATCGGACTTAACATCTGAGGTCATCGGTCGCCTAGGCTTAGAACTACTTAAACCTGACGACATCACACACATCCATGCCCGAGGCAGGATTCGAACCTGCGACAGTAGCAGCAGTGCTGTACGGAGGATGTTGCTGTGTTTTCCAACCACATTGCTGAAACGTAGCCTCCGTTCGATTGGTAGAGTGGGGACATCTACATCTACATGACTACATGACTACTCTGCAATTCACATTTAAGTGCTTGGCAGAGGGTTCATCGAACCACAATCATACTATCTCTCTACTATTCCACTCCCGAACAGCGCGCGGGAAAAACGAACACCTAAACCTTTCTGTTCGAGCTCTGATTTCTCTTATTTTATTTTGATGATCATTCCTACCTATGTAGGTTGGGCTCAACAAAATATTTTCGCATTCGGAAGAGAAAGTTGGTGACTGAAATTTCGTAAAAAGGTCTCGCCGCGACGAAAAAGTCTACGCTGTAATGACTTCCATCCCAACTCGTGTATCATATCTGCCACACTCTCTCCCCTATAACGTGATAATACAAAACGAGCTGCCCTTTTTTGCACCCTTTCGATGTCCTCCGTCAATCCCACCTGGTAAGGATCCCACACCGCGCAGCAATATTCTAACAGAGGACGAACGAGTGTAGTGTAAGCTGTCTCTTTAGTAGACTTGTTGCATCTTCTAAGTGTCCTACCAATGAAACGCAACCTTTGGCTCGCCTTCCCGACAATATTATCTATGTGGTCCTTCCAACTGAAGTTGTTCGTAATTTTAACACCCAGGTGCTTAGTTGAATTGACAGCCTTGAGGATTGTACTATTTATCGAGTAATCGAATTCCAACGGATTTCTTTTGGAACTCATGTGGATCATCTCACACTTTTCGTTATTTAGCGTCAACTGCCACCTGACACACCATACAGCAATCTTTTCTAAATCACTTTGCAACTGATACTGGTCTTCGGATGACCTTACTAGACGGTAAATTACAGCATCATCTGCGAACAGTCTAAGAGAACTACTCAGATTGTCACCCAGGTCATTTATATAGATCAGGAACAGTAGAGGTCCCAGGACGCTTCCCTGGGGAACACCTGATATCACTTCAGTTTTACTCGATGATTTGCCGTCTATTACTACGAACTGCGACCTTCCTGACAGGAAATCACGAATCCAGGCGTTATCGTGCAACACGATGATTCCGTCCGACAGCATGTCGACAGCCTGAGGGCCGTAGTATCACCCACTGCCAAACTACACTCCTGGAAATGGAAAAAAGAACACATTGACACCGATGTGTCAGACCCACCATACTTGCTCCGGACACTGCGACAGGGCTGTACAAGCAATGATCACACACGCGGCACAGCGGACACACCAGGAACCGCGGTGTTGGCCGTCGAATGGCGCTAGCTGCGCAGCATTTGTGCACCGCCGCCGTCAGTGTCAGCCAGTTTGCCGTGGCATACGGAGCTCCATCGCAGTCTTTAACACTGGTAGCATGCCGCGACAGCGTGGACGTGAACCGTGTGTGCAGTTGAAGGACTTCGAGCGAGGGCGTATAGTGGGCATGCGGGAGGCCGGGTGGACGTACCGCCAAATTGCTCAACACGTGGGGCGTGAAGTCTCCACAGTACATCGATGTTGTCGCCAGTGGTCGGCGGAAGGTGCACGTGCCCGTCGACCTGGGACCGGACCGCAGCGAAGCACGGATGCACGCCAAGACCGTAGGATCCTACGCAGTGCCGTAGGGGACCGCACCGCCACTTCCCAGCAAATTAGGGACACTGTTGCTCCTGGGGTATCGGCGAGGACCATTCGCAACAGTCTCCATGAAGCTGGGCTACGGTCCCGCACACCGTTAGGCCGTCTTCCGCTCACGCCCCATCGTGCAGCCCGCCTCCAGTGGTGTCGCGACAGGCGTGAATGGAGGGACGAATGGAGACGTGTCGTCTTCAGCGATGAGAGTCGCTTCTGCCTTGGTGCCAATGATGGTCGTATGCGTGTTTGGCGCAGTGCAGGCGAGCGCCACAATCAGGACTGCATACGACCGAGGCACACAGGGCCAACACCCGGCATCATGGTGTGGGGAGCGATCTCCTACACTGGCCGTACACCTCTGGTGATCGTCGAGGGGACACTGAATAGTGCACGGTACATCCAAACCGTCATCGAACCCATCGTTCTACCATTCCTAGACCGGCAAGGGAACTTGCTGTTCCAACAGGACAATGCACGTCCGCATGTATCCCGTGCCACCCAACGTGTTCTAGAAGGTGTAAGTCAACTATCCTGGCCAGCAAGATCTCCGGATCTGTTCCCCATTGAGCATGTTTGGGACTGGATGAAGCGTCGTCTCACGCGGTCTGCACTTCCAGCACGAACGCTGGTCCAACTGAGGCGCCAGGGGGAAATGGCATGGCAAGCCGTTCCACAGGACTACATCCAGCATCTCTACGATCGTCTCCATGGGAGAATAGCAGCCTGCATTGCTGCGAAAGGTGGATATACACTGTACTAGTGCCGACATTGTGCATGCTCTGTTGCCTGTGTCTATGTGCCTGTGGTTCTGTCAGTGTGATCATGTGATGTATCTGACCCCAGAAATGTGTCAATAAAGTTTCCCCTTCCTGGGACAATGAATTCACGGTGTTCTTATTTCAATTTCCAGGAGTGTACATCTGAGCCGTCGTGGGATGCTTCGTTTGTTGGGACTGCGGACGATTTTCAGGGAAGGTACTAACAAGTACAAAGGATGGAACTGCTTTTCATGAGAAACTCTGCGTCAGGCGAGTGATGGGGTCCCTCAAATAAATATCAGGCAGGTCGGAAAAAAAGGCCAGCGTCCACTCTGCTTGACAATGGGTGTTGTCCGAGATGTAAAGGAGCTTCTGCGACTGAGGGCACTGGGTGCACCCGGCTGCAAATCATGACTCATGTTGGCATCAATGACGCTTGCGGCCTGAACTCAGCGGACATCCTCGGTTCCAACAGCCGGCTGAATGACTTGGTGTAGACGGCTAGCCTCACTCTCAGAGTGGTAGTAGAGCTATCGTTCTGCAGCATCGTTCCCAGAACCAGTGCTCCTTTGGAATCTAGTGGAAGGCTTAAACCAGAGGCTCAGACGATTCTGTGACGATGTTGGATGCGGATTTCTCGACCTAATGTGACAGGTGGAGGGGTATAGGACCCCTCTTAATATACTAGGTGCGTGTGACACGCGGGAAGCAGCTACTACGCTAGCGGAGTACAAGTGGCAGGCACCCTTTATTTTTTTTTTTTAATGATAGAGAAATCCCTGCGCGAGCTCTATATAAGATTCATTCTGATTCCAGAGAGGGTAGGATTGTCCATTGAAGACTGAAGAAATAAAATTTTAATATGCACTGACAGAAAAAAATTGCGACATCAAGAAGAAGTTGTGCGACATTAACGAAAGTTGTTGGGCGTATTTCTACATCTGAAAGATTATGTTATTCCGACTGCTACGGTCGCAGGTTCGAATCCTGCTTCGGGCATGGATGTCTGTGATGTCCTTAGGTTAGTTAGGTTTAATTAGTTCTAAGTTCTAGGGGACTGATGACCATAAATGTTAAGTCCCATAGTGCTCAGAGCCATTTTTTATGTTATTCAGATTTCGTACCAGTAGTGTAACAGTGACGCTAGCAGCGCCACTATGAGGATGCAAATCAGGTTTGCTTTAAATACACGCTGTAACGGTCGTGAGCGTTAGTTACTTTTGAGAATGGACTTGGTGAATTGATGTTAGTCAAGAATGCCTTTAAGGTGACAAGGACGCCATTATCAACAACTCACTCAGTTTGAACGAAGTCGTGCAATAGGGCTGCGAGAAGTTGGATGTTCCTTCTACGATGTTGCAGAAAGGCTTGGCAGGAATGTAGCTACTGTACAGGATTGCTGGCAGTGGTGGTCATAAGAATGTGCGGTCGCAAGAAGACCGGGCTCTGGACTGCCACGTCGCACTACCGAAAGGGAAGACCGTCGTGTTCGGCGTATGGCTTCGGCGCATCGTACTGAATCTGCAGCAGCAACATGAGCAGCAGTTGGCACCTCGGCGACACAACGAACTGTTACAAATCTGTTACTATAAGGACAGCTCCAAGCAAGACGTCCTCCGTTTGCGACTTCAGTGGTCAAGCGAGAGCTTAGTGAAGGGCAGGGTGGAGGTCTGTTGTGTTTTGTGATGAAAGCTTGTTCTGTCTCGGTGCCACTAATGGTGTGTTTTGATTAGAAGGAGGTCAGTTAACGGCCAGCAACCAACTTTTATGGGCCTACATCTGGAGTTATGGTCTGGAGTGTGATTTCGTACTACAGCAAGAGAAAACCATTACGTTTCGTCACAGGTTCATTTAGTAAGAACGAAAGCGTCATGGATATGCTCAGCCAACTCCAGCAGCAGCCGCTGCAAGAGACGTACTGCTCCACGACATGATCTATTGTTAAAGTTTCGAGAGCGTACTTTCCTAGAAGAGTCAACAAATATACACTGAAGTGACAAGTCACGGGACAGAAATAAATACACTACTGGCCATTAAAATTGCTACACCAAGATGAAATGCAGATGATAAACGGGTATTCATTGGACAAATATATTATACTAGAACCAGCATGTGATTACATTTTCACGCAATTTGGGTGCATAAATCCTGAGAAATCAGTACCAAGAACAACCACCTCTGGCCGTAATAACGGCCTTGATACGCCTGGGCATTGAGTCAAACAGAGCTTGGATGGCGTGTACAGGTACAGCTGCCTATGCAGCTTAAACACGATACCACAGTTCATCAAGAGTAGTGACTGGCGTATTGTGACGATCCAGTTGTTCGGCCACCATTGACTAGACGTTTTCAATTGGTGAGAGATGTAGAGAATGTGCTGGCCAGGGCAGCAGTCGAACATTTCCTGTATCCAGAAAGGCCTACACAGGACCTGCAACATGCGCTTGTGCAATATCCTGCTGAAATGTAGGGTTTCGCAGGGATCGAATGAAGGGTAGAGCCACGGGTCATAACACATCTGAAATGTAACGTCCACTGTTGAAAGTGACGTCAATGCGAACAAGAGGTGACCGAGACGTGTAACCAATGACACCCCATACCATCATGCCGGGTGATACGCCAGTATGGCGATGACGAATACACGCATCCAATGTGCGTTCACCGCGATGTCGCCAAACATGGATGCGACCACCACGATGCTGTAAACAGAACCTGGATTCATCCGAAAAAATGACGTTTTGCCATTCGTGCACCCAGGTTCGTCGTTGAATACACCATCGCAGGCACTCCTGTCTGTGATGCAGCGTCAAGGGTAACTGCAGCCATGGTCTCCGAGCTGATAGTCCATGCTGCTGCAAACGTCGTCGAACTGTTCGTGCAGATGGTTGTTGTCTTGCAAACGTCCCCATCTGTTGACTCAGGGATCGAGATGTGGCTGCACGATCCGTTACAGCCATGCGGATAAGATGCCTGTCATCTCGACTGCTAGTGATACGAGGGAGTTAGGATCCAGCACGGCGTTCCGTATTACCCTCCTGAACCCACCGATTCCATATTCTGGTAACAGTCATTGGATCTCGACTAACGCGAGCAGCAATGTCGCGATACGATAAACCGCAATCGCGATATGCTACAATCCGAACTTTATCAAGTTGGAAACGTGATGGTACGCATTTCTCCTCCTTACACGAGGCATCACAACAACGTTTCACCAGGCAACGCTGGTCAACTGCTGTTTGTGTATGAGAAATCGGTTGGGAACTTTCCTCGTGTCAGCACGTTGTAGGTGTTGCTACCGGCGCCAACCTAGTATGAATGCTGTGAAAAGCTGATCATTTGCATAACACAGCATCTTCTTCCTGTCGGTTAAATTTCGCGTCTGTAGCGCGGCATCTTCGTGGTGTAGCAATTTTAATGGCCAGTAGTGTATATATATAAACTTATGTTCATCATGTGCCTAAAAGTACCAAGTTTCTTTGTGATTTATTATATTTTTCATCTTATATATCTTTTGCCTCATTAATATGTGTGCAGATTGTTGCGCCCACCTGAATGCAGTACATTATTCACACAAATGTTTTTTTTTTCCTTTGTCATATATATCGCGAATATGATACAATATGTGCAGTTTCTATTACCATACAGAGTACATCTAAAATAAAATTTAAAAATATTTATACTCAAAATACAACAAACCAAAGTAAGGCAAGTTTATAACAAATGCATGAACACAGTATGCAAAAATTATCTGAAGGACATTCAACGAATAAAAGTGTTGTTACTTAACAAAAGACGATTAAAGAACACTAACAAAAGAAAAACGAGAAAATGCTCATCTTCGCTTAATAATAGCAGAACATTTCATGTCAAAATCTGTAATTGTTAAAATCTGTAAATAAAAGTTTATATACGTTAAAAACAAGGTCCCGCACACAGTTTTAATCTGCCAGGAAGTTTCAGTATCTTATGTTAATTAATAACAGTAATTACAATATGAGACACCATTACAAATGTGTACTAAAAGTTCTGAATGTCGTTTTTCTTTTACTCGTTGCATTTTATTACAACAAGCTTAATATGATTGCGTATTACTTGTTACAAACATGCACCACATTTGAAAATGACCGTCTCTGTAATGCGAATTCACAAAACCATGTTACGTCCGTCTATCACTTATGACGGAACTTATGGCGGAACACAGAAGCTGTTCTGTGCTAGTTGCGCACGCTCATGTGTTGACAGCATTGGAAGACAAACAATAAAATATTATCCCTCTCACTTCTATTACCCCCTTAGTGGCTGTACTAAATATCACTGTGCCCCTGACGTAAGCTGCATTTTGTCTTAGTTCACGGCCCAATTCACCAATGTCAATTAAAATGACGCACAACTTGGAGTATTACTGTCTCTGTAAGTATTTTTGTTAGTCTCTGAGTAACCAAAATATGCTATTAAGCACTTAACGTTAGCTGACGTTTTCGGATTCAGCTGTTAATTGCTAGAAGCGTGTAAGATACAACTGAGAGTCACTGACGGCATGAAGATTTCGTCAGGGCCGCATGCGTCGAGCGGGCCACAGTTTGATAACCACCGATCTAAAACAATGCAACTTTGGCGCCCTTTCTGCTAAGGGCTACCAGAAATAGCGAACATGCTTAAGTGACACACTTTACCTCAAAAAACTTTTGTCTCTTAAATTTTCATAAATAATAAAATTATTCTATACGTTTCATGTGGCGAAAAATACAAAAACTCTGTTTGTCATCGTAGTACCAAGACCAGAACAGTGGAAAAAGGACAGTGGCTGCACTAAGCCCACAACATGGACCTGTTGTTTTTTTGCAACCTGGTCAGCATACGGCCGCAAGACGAAAAACTGACTAAGTTTGCAGATGACATAGTGGAAAATTACATCGGTGTGGAAAAACGTACATTGTTTCCTCCATACATTTCGGCAGCGGATTCGGGGTCCTTGTGGCGGACTGCTAACGCTTGTGGCAGTTTTCACATGCAACTGTCTTCAAATTTTTAAAAAGTTTGAAACATGCACAAACCGATACCCACATAAAAATTAATTCTGCCAGAAATGGCCACATGAGCACAACGAATGCAAACACCAAAGAGAGGCAAGCTTTCATACAACAAAAGTGAGGGTTACTTTGTATCGAAGCAGCCGCAAGATTAGCATGGGCATGTCAAATAAATGCAGTTGTTTTGATGAAATATTTTAGTATGTCTAATGTAAAATAAAATCTTTGTTTCTATGTACATTTTACTTTCATTTAGACCTCTTTTACTGTATCGCTGTTTTGAATATTGTTTTCAAACCACTGCAAACAATAGCAGCAGGTAGAAGTTGCCAAATTCAGGTGTTCCGTTCGGGGACTGATTAAGAGAGTTGCCGAATCCGTGTTTGGTTTTCCACCAGCAGGTAGAGACTGCCGAATGCGTGTAAGCCGATTTATATACTTTTTGTCGAAATCTCAGGCACCGGTAACATGTCCTCAAAAGCAAATACTTTCCTTGTGAAAATTTTGAGTCGACAGTTAACAGGATCCTCTGTGTGATGACGCTAACAATGGTGTCCTTTTTTCATTTGTCTGTGGCACCTGCAGAAATTAACTCCGTGTTCGTGGATAATCCTCCATTCAAAGTAAAATAGTGCGTTCTTGCCGTCTTTTGTATGTTTCATAGTCATTATAGTTTACACTTACTTATTACATCTACGAACGGTTATAAAATGACGTATTTATTACAACTTGTCTAGTATATTATTCACCGTATGTGATGGTAGAGCCATAACGTTAATAGAGATCTATCCTTTAACATCGTTGCCAGATTCGCCAGGGTAATATTATTGTATTTAAATAATTTCGGCTGAACTCTAAAATGACTTTTTAATAAAAGTTGCTGTATGCGCGCAAATGTCAATGGTCTATAAAATGAACGACCAAGACTATTAGCACGAATCCTACGCGTTATATTGCATTGAGATACAAACTAGCAAACTTTTATCGAATTGCACAAATCGACACATATTTGCAAATGAAATAATAAAAACGTTTTTTATTCAGTTCATTGTTGCGTGGTCTTTTCTCACGGTGTTCGCGAGACTTACTACAAAGTGTAAAGTGCGTTGTGCTGCCATCTCTGATGGATATAGTAAAAGATGTCGGCATTGAGTCTTTCACAGAGACAGTTTGCTGTGCTGTGAGAATCAAGATGGCGACCAGCGACGACGAGCCCATGCACCTATACGAAGTGTTTCAAAATTGTTTTAATAAGATTGCAAATAAACAACCCGGTAAGTCTACCATTTGAAATTAATCGACCGATATCATTACATATATAATGGGGCTGCTGACATTGAGAAATGCTGTAGAATGTCTTGCATGCATCATTTCGCTTCTCTGTTTGGTTTCTGTCTCAGACGTTTTGACAGAGGTTTTTGACAGGCGTTTGGCGGAATTCTTGAAAATTAAAGTCTGACTGTACCATAGAAGCTTTTTCTAACAACGAGTGGCTGATATATCTTGATATATATGCTTCGTTCATACATTTGTTGCGTACAACTTGGTGTGGTATCGACATTGTTTTGGTTTTGGAAGGTCATCACAGACTGCGGTATGAAGCCCAACAATTGCCTGAAAGTAAAGAAAATTGTACACAGACATCATATATGCTAAGTTTCCAATAGAACGTACCGCCAGCTGTTTGCTTTCGATGTTTATACTGTGGTTTCTTTGCGTGACAGTGTGATACTGACAGACATTTTCTCCAGATACAACGCTCATGTCATATAGTGCTCGTTGTCGTTGCTTAGCTGACTATACGTAAAATTGACAACAAAATACTTAACATCCACAAGCTGGTATAATGGATTTGAATTGACATAAATCTGCTGGAAACATTTCCTTAGTCCAGTGTATATGTCAATGACTAAAGTGAACTGATAAATTTACAATAATAATGTAGTGCGATGAGAAATACCGAAATATTTTTAGAACGATAGCCTTATAATAAAAGATTAATTTTCTTGTAAAGAAAACGTGCGATTTACTTTCATCTCTCAATGTTACTTCCCATGGTGTGAACGAATCAAGCAGTATGAAGTGTGACAATTGAGTCTATTTCAAGTTCCTAGTGTGTATTGTGTTCTCTAAAACATTGATCTAAGGTATTTATTTAAAAAATTGGCCCTGTAAACATGAATTGTAATTACAGTTTTAATGAAATGTAGTCAATGAAGTTGTTTATATAGTGTCTTGAGCACACTGGTTGTTTTCACCTTGTTTTTTTTTTCTTCTTTAAACACAGTATTTCGTCATCAACAGTTTTACCTGTATTAGGTTTGAGACACTTGTTGACAGAGCTAATATTCTACTGGAAGTTGTGTTGATAAATATTTGCAAGTTCTTTATATTCTGCTTTCTGTAGATGAAAACACTAGTCTAAGTGAAGAATACTCAGATTAGATACTGTGTACAACAATTTTGGCATAATTGATTAGGAAGTCTTAAGTATATTTGGTAAACATGCATAGGTCAATGGATGAATTTTTTGCACATACATTGAAAGGGTTAGTGTATGTTTGACTGTGTTATTTTGCTCTTCTGTGGTACCCTTTGCAGAATGACTACTATTTCATGTGATTAGTTTATTTTTAAAACAATTGCTCCTGCATTAGCTGTAACGTTCTGTAGTATTGTGTGATTGGTTTATAGGGGACTGTAACTGTCACACTAATTGGTAATAAGCTCACAGGAAATGTGAGATTTTAACGGTGACTGAAATGGCCCACTGGCTCCCTTTCTTGGCCAGACATAAAACTTTTTCTTAATGCTTTTGTAACGTGATACGGGAAGTTGACATTTACTACCCATGCATGAGTTCCTTTTATGGATTACCATATGTTGAAGGGTGGAGGTTGTTCATTTCACTACTGTGTTAACTTTCTGTGAAACAGTCATAATGGTGCGTTATGAGCGTCTGTAAATGAAAATAGCCATGACATGTAGGTTGGAATGAGCCCACGTGCGCCGCCATCTTGTGCGGTTAATGCTGCTGTCGCTGTCTTGTACAAAGTGGATGGATATATCTCTCTTTAAATCATTTTTTGGGGCAGTAGAATGAAGTTCTATACATTGCACTATTCATTAAATGCTTTGTTTGAGTGGTATTGCCTTGACGTGTGAAATATAGCTTTATCAAATGTTTCTGTACTCCCTTCTGTGAGAATCCTGTGATGGAATTGTGAGAAATCCGGACTCTTCCACAAATAATTTCTCAGTTGACTGTTTCATTCTAAAATACACAAGAATAACAATCCTCACAATATCTGTCACATGAGAACTTTGTTTGGGTCTCATATTTTCATGCATCATTACATGAAACCATTGATGTTGTGTCTTCCAAAGTGTTTATGATACTGTTTGAAGATGCTATAAATTCAGATTTTTTTGAAGGTTAATGTATTTTATTTCTCTCTCTCTCTCTCTCTCTCTCTCTCTCTCTCTCTCTCTCTCTCTCTCTCTCTCACTCACTCACTCACTCACACACACACACACACACACACACACACACACACACAGTGTCTTTCCATTTTTGTTTAGTGCAGTCTTGCAAAGTGTTAATGGTTTGCAAACTCATGACCACAAAACGAGGAAATTATTTTATTTCCTTTTTTGATGTCATTCTTTTAGAAGAGTGAATATTTCTGCTAATGCTCTTTTACAACAGTAAGCATAAGGAGGCCATATGTCAGAGGGTACAAATTAACTACTACAGGTATTTGTGTTTGGGAATAGTACTGGAAAAAATGAAAGTAAATATATGAATTTTGGAATAAATTTGTGTGATGTATTTTCACCCTATTTGCTTGATGTAAGAGCCCCAGCACAGTGTGTCAGAAAAGTATCATAACTGTTCAGTAATAGTGGTGTTCATTGTGCTGGTGGTAGCAGAGTCCTTAATTTTTGTACTTGTGTACATCACTGGACTACATTTTAGTTTTTTTTGTAGTTTATGTATGATACACATTCATAACATACTCACACAAAATACTTAGTGTGCATTTTTAATTTGTGGGGCATAAAGTGCATTAATTATGGTGCAGGCATAAGTGGTGGGTTATGCTATGGAACTGTATCTCAATACATCCATTTTTTTCTGCATTCACATTTGTTGAATTCACTAACTCGCAACCAAACTGTCATTTTCTAACCTGATCGTCAGTTGGGCTATGCAACAGATCAGTCGTTTCGCCACAACCAAGTTTACAGGTTGGGTGGTCTGTAATACTCCAGCATTATTGAGAGAATATTAATTAAAAACTACTTTATACTTTCTCCTTACATTTGATGCAGTGACAAAATATTTGAATACAGTTCTATACATAATATAGTTTCAAGTGTTAGTGTGTTCTATTTTATGTTCAGTGTGAAAACAAGATACGAAGGACATTTGTTAGGTAGCTAGCAAACTGCTGCCCTAACAGTTTTTCTTTTGTTAATATCTAGCCTGGATTTCATGCTCCACTCTTGTTCAAAATTCTTTGCAGTTTTTTTTAGTGATAGTGACATAATTTTGGATTGTGGTAGTTCATGTTATTTTTAAGTCATTGCAACAAATTTACCATATTGTGAAATGGTTCATGAGATGTTTCAAAGGGAAGCTTAAATAAAAATTTTCATTAGTAAAACCCGTTGCTAACAATCTCGGAAAGCCGTGCAGCATAGTATATGCACGTAATTGTTCCGATGTGTGCATATGTTAAAGCTAAGTTGGACTTGGGAGGATAGTGTATTATTTATAGAAATTGCATCTCTAAATCACCATGATCAATTCTTGTCAGCAGAATATTTGTCTGTCTGGTTCACAAGCAGAGATCATTAGATGATTACTGGATTTCGTTTTCTTAATAGCCATTTTCCAGTACGGCAGCAGTGGGTCTATCATAAGTGTATTGTAGTATACTATGTTTGTGTTTTCAATAAAAGAAAATGATTATTCAGTAAAATGTCTCTGCTTGTGATTCTAACAGATGATGATTATTTTCTTGTAATCATAAATGCAGTACATTCCTGATAGGCAAATTTATAAAAGAAAAAGGAATGAAACAAGAAAAAACACCAGTAGTCATTCCGAAATTCTCACATTTTAAGTCCCTTCATGCCAAGTAGTATAAAGGTTAGAAAAACCTCATTTTATCATTAATCAAAGAAATGTTCTCTGGGAGTACAAACTCCTTGGACGTTTTGATGTTATTATCACTATGTTGCTTTTGTATCTCACATTTGTCTGAGAGATACTGTGCAATTTCTGCCTTATCCATTAAGTTCGTATGCTGTGGATGTTTAAAGTCATTCTTGCTTCTGTTGGTGATTGGACAAATAACATATTTCTGAGTGTGCAAATAAAGACAAGCACTCAATAGAACAAAAAAAAAAAAAAAAAAAACAGTCCAAAGTTGCAAATTTTTACTTTCTTATTGGCAGAGGCAAATTTTCAAATCATCATAACATAGTCAAAAAGACATTTCCAAATATGTCAAAAGTGTGCAATGAACATTGACTGCTGTCTGTATGCATTGTAAATGTTCATTGCACATTTTTGATATCTTCAGAAATGCCATTTTTGTCTTTGTTGTTATGATTTGAAAATGAATCTTGGCCCAAAACTAGTCATAAAGTGAATAAAAAGTAAACATTTGCAATTTTGGCCTAGTTTTTTTTTTGTGCTGCTTAACAGAAGTTGCTGACCCAAGCTACTTCAGCATGTTGGAAGTTCATAAAGATAAGTATGTTAATACACACTGTTGCTCATTCTTTGTGGTATTTATCACGCTCAACACTGCAATACTATGTTGAATTGAGTGTTCAGAATCGCCACGAAATTGTGAGACTTTCTTAACAATGATAAAAGTAGGCTTTAAACATTCAAATTTTCATAAATAAGCTGTTACTTTAGCTTCCAGCTTGTGCGGTGGGCATGTTGGACACTGCTCCAAATCTTTTATCCTGTTCTCAGTATTGGTTGAGGTAGTGTGTGTCATGCATATTACTAGGTTGATTTTCACTGATGCCGGTTGGAGCCTTCTACCACTAGAGGGCTACAAATTATAGCATGTAACATGGCAGTGGTTTCCTTAACGATGTTGGTACAAGAGACACAGCATGCTGTAATCGATTTTAAAACTGCAGTAAATGTGCCTCCAATCGATATTTCTAAGAAGAATGAGAGCTGTGTATGGTGATCATTGTGTCAACATCAGTAGCCTAACCTGCAGTGTTGGGTGTTCAACGTTTTGACCCCTAGAAACAACAGAGCAACAGTAAAGTTCTACTAAGAAAGTTCACCGACCCCAAAAAAGTTAAAGACCATGTCATCAGCAGAAAAAGTTATGCTTACAGTGTTCCAGAGTGTGGATCATTTGGAAATCATATCTAAAGGCATCACCATAAACTCTGCACAGTACTGTGAGACCCTTGGAAAACTGAATGCATGAATGCAAAGAGGTCGTCCACACAAATAGCACCCTGTCCTTCAGTATGACAATACCAGGCCACACACAGGTGCTGCAGCATCAGCAACAATCTAATTGCCTTGGGTTCACTGTCGTCGATTATCCTCCACATAGTCATGACCTGGCCGTAACCAATTTTCATCTGTTTCCAAAACTTAACTGTGTGGCGGACGGTGTCCACTACATTGGAAAGCTTTTAATGTTCGCTTTTTTGACGTTTTCAGTCAGTCCTGAGGCTGCAAATGCACGCAGTCCACTGCAGCAGGCACTCCCATCTGTTTTTGTGCTGTACATGCATTTGCAGTCTCAAGAGTGATTGAAAATGCCAGAGCAGTGGCTATTAAAAGCTGTTCACCGCAGTGCAGATCATGTGCCATGGGATTATAGAACACTTAAGAAGATTCACTTCAATAGTGATGAAGCAGTACAAACAGATGTGAGGTTGTGGCTCTGTCGTCAAACATTCTGCAGTAATGGTGTGAACAAACTGGTATCTTGTTGGGAGAAATGTGCTCATTGCCAGGGGCACTATGTTGGGAAATAAATACTTAGACATGAAGAGTAATTATATAGAATGTTACTAACATTTGTTTATTTAAAAAACTTCAAGAGTTTTCACTTAAAAAATTCTGGGGCATTACATATCAGCACACCCTTGTAAGTACCAAATTTAGAACCCTTGTATTATCTTCTCATTGCAGTTAATGGCTTTTATCTTAGTTTCACATTACTTGTTAAAAATTCATCCTTTATGTTGACTTAATATGTTATCTTTTACTAAGGGGTTACTATGAATAACTGCTTACTATAGTAGTAAAAAATGTGATACCTCTCGAACAGCATGAATTCTTGTGATCCCTAAAGAGATTTACATTAAAAATCCACATCATGATTAAAGTAAGGCTTTTACTTTTGTGCTCATTGATATTGCATATATACGTGGTATATATGCAATATACCACAAAGGTCTAATACTTTTAGATTACCATTTTGGATTTAAAGAAATCACTTGTCTATCAAGCAATGTGGCCCATCACTAAAATCGTTCAACAGTTCTTCATTTATTTTACTTGTTTGTTGTTAAACATTGATATTAGCCATGGAGTGAATTATTGGTAATTTCAAAAACCATTTTCAGCTGACAGAACTTTTCTAGATGTCATTGGTCTAGTTATCTTTGCAAATTCCTTAAATACATATTTTGTATTTTTAGTTGTCCAGTGTGGCATCTGCCTGTTCATTCCAGTCTTCCTGCTATACTGCCCTTTGTTGTTTCCCATTTGTGAGTTCATTTGCCAGTTGAAGAGTGAATGCCTTCCCCTTTTGGTTATTTGCTAGTAAGTGATACATGCATTTATTGCTGCTATGTCTAGGATATTGTAAGACACATACATCAGCCATCTCCTGCAAAGAGTCGTAGTCAATCATTTGATCCACATCGTTCATATCATATTTTATGGTGTTACAGATGGTAACACTTTCTGCTTTCTTCTTTCTTTGTCACTCATAGCAACTTCCAGATGTGGTGTGCTGAGAATAATGTTATTCTTCTTCCCTTTGTAACTCTTTGGGTTCATTCTGGCTTATCTTTTTTTTTTCCCCTCAAGGTGATGAAGTGTAAATCAAAACAGTTCTTCACACAGTTGGGGATATCTCAGAAAAGCTTGTTCGTTCTTCCTGCTTACATGTCCTTCTGTTGAAGTACCTTTGCAAGCTGAAAGGAAGTGAAGAAGCTGTCTGCTGGGACATCCATTCCTTCATTTAGAAATGGTTCCACGAGACAAAGTATGATACAACAATAGCTGATTGTCGGGGTAGCCTTCATTCTCACCATTGTAGAGGAAGGAATTGCAATAGCACTTTAATGCCTTGCCTATAGCTATCTAAAACCTGTGTCCACATCTGTCAGATTTATGTGGCATAAATTGGAGAAACCCACACCTGATTTTACCTGGAAGTAACTGCTGATCAAGTGTAATACTCTCACAGGGACAGGAGCAGCTGAGGTAATTTTGCATTAACTTCTTCCATCTTCCATTTACTTGCAGGTGTGCATCTGGAATAGCAATATTTCATCTTAAGGTATTTCAGAAATAACATTTAACTTGTCAGCAGGAATGTGATGAGCTCGGAACACCTCATCAAATCAAAGAAATCTGATAAGTTTGAGGAACCTTTCTCTAGTTATTTTACCCCATGATAAAATTTGGCCCCCAGGTACACAATCAAGTCATCCAGGGAAATGCCTTCAGAAGAAAATGCACCTCTGGCATACATGATATCAGTCATTGGCTCCGATTTCCCATGTAACATTAATGACAGTCATGTACTCAGTGACAGGTATATGCTGTGATGTCCTCTCTCCAGATGATGGCATGTTAGGAAGCTTCCTTTCCACTTCATCTTCAGCAGTCATCATCACTGTTGGATCAGTTATCAGTTCACTTCTCTGACTGCAGCCGTTGCGAAGAGAATTCAGCCACCTGGAGGGGTAGTGACAGAATCTCTTCATTCTCACTCTGATCATCATCTGTTGTCTCTTGAGGAAAATTATCATAACCATTAGACACATCACATTTCATTATCTGTGTTCTTCTGAATATAATAAATTTCTCACTAAGACAATGCTGCTGTGACACATGCCTCTTATCGGCAAAAAAATCTGATGAGACCAATAACGTCAATATTGCCGAAACATTCAATCACAGTGTCAGGCACCCAAACCTTTCTGATAATGTGTGGGTACTTCCAGTGCTCAAATTATTCTCGCGACCGTGACCTGGCTGAAACCCAAGGTAAACAGCTCAGAGTTATTTAGTGAGTAATGGAACATACATTGGAAAGAGAAATTAGATCCCATCAAAGAGGGTGTGTTCATTGCAGTTGACAAAAATATTCTCTTTATTGAGGTCAAATTTAAATGTGACAGTGAAGTTATGTGGGCACTTAAAACAGGTCTAGGTGAAATCAAGTTACTTATCTGATGCTTTTACCGGCCACTAAATTTTGTGTGACAGCTTTAGAACCATTCGGAGAAAGTCTACGCTCAGTGGTGCGTAAATACTCAAATCATGAAATATTAATTGGAGGACACGTCAACCTACCAAGTATAGACTGGGACGTCCGTGGATTCACTGCAGGGGTTACAGGCAGACTGTCTCGAAAGTTCCTTTGAAAACGTTTTTTGAAATCTGTCTTGAGCAGCTAATTCAACAACCCCCACACAGTGGAAACATTCATTTTAGACCTTGTTGCTACAGGCGGACATGACCTAATGAATGGCATCTGTATAGAGTCAGAATTGGTGACTGTGATATCATCATTGCAAATTTGGTTACTAAAGTGAATAAATTAATCTAGAAGGTTAGGAGAGTATTTCTGGTAGAGAGAGCAGGTAGACAGTTGTTAGCACCCACTTAGACAGTGTTCCAGTGTGATGGACGCAGAGGAATTATGGGCAAACGTGTATATGGATTGTAAATCGTGCTCTGGAGACTCTATATGATCAAAAGTATCCGGACATCTGGCTGAAAATGACTTAAAATTTCGTGGCGCCCTCCATCGATAATGCTGGTACTCGATATGGTGTCGGCCCACCCTTAGCCTTGACAGCTTCCACTCTCGCAGGCATACGTTCAGTCAGGTGCTGGAAAGTTTCTTGGAGAATGGCAGGCGATTCTTCACGGAGTGCTGCACTGAGGAGAGGTATTGATGCCGGTCGGTGAGGCCTGGCACGAAGTCGGCATTCCAAAATGTCCCAAAGGGGTTCTGTAGGATTTGGGTCATGACTCAGTGCAGGCCAGTCCATTACAGAGGTATTATTATCATGTAACTGCTCCACTACAGGCGGTGCATTATGAACAGTTACTCAATCGTGTTGAAAATTTCAATTGCCGTTCCCAAATTGCTCTTCAACAGTGGGAAGCGAAAAGGTGTTTAAAACATAATTGTAGGCCTGTGCTGTGATAATGCCACACAAAACGAGGAGCGCAAGTCCCCTTGATGAAAAACATGACCACACTGTAACACCACCACCTCCGAATTTTACTGTTGGCACTTGACATACTTGCAGATGATGTTCACCGGGCATTCGAAATACACACTCCCTGCCATCAGATGACCACATTGAGTACTGTGATTCGTCACTCCACACAATGTTTTACCACTGTTCAGTCATCCAGTGTTTACACTTTTACAGAAAGCGACACATAGTTTGGCATTTACCTGCATGGTGTGTGGCTTATGGGCAGCCGCCTGACCAGGAAATCCAAGTTTTCTCACCTCCCGCGAACTGTCGTAGTACTTGCAGTGAGTCCTGATGCAGTTTGGAATTCCTGTGTGATGGTCTGGATAGATGTCTGCCAATTACACATTACGAACCTCTTCAACTATCGGCAGTCTCTGTCAGTAAACAGATGAGGTCGGCCTGTACGCTTGTGTGCTGTATGTGTCCCTTCATGTTTCCACCTCACTATCACATAGGAAACAGTGGACGTAGGGGCATTTTGGAGTGTGGTAATCTCACGTACAGGTGTGTGACCCAGGTGATACCCAATCACCTAACCACGGTTGAAGTCCATGAGTTCTGGGGAGCACACCATTTTGCTCTCTCACAATGTCTAATGATTACTGAGGTCGCTAATACGGAGTACCTGGCAGTAGGCAGCAGTGCAATGCACCTAATATGAAAAACATATGTTTATTGGATGTCCGGGCACTTTTGATCACATAGTGTATGTGCCGGGTAAGTGGATTGAAAATGGAAGATGCCACTGTGGGTTAACAATGAAATTTGAAAAATGCAGAAGACGCAAAGGCTGTTGGACTCACAGTTCAAAAGAGAAGACACAAACGACAACAGGTAAAAGTTCCTATAAATTTGCGTGTCTGTGAAAAGATCGATGCACTGCCACCACTTCATGCCTTAGCAAAAGACCTTTGTAAGAACCTGAAAAAAAAATTCACCCGGCCGCAGTGGGCTAGCGGCTCTAGGCGTGCAGTCCTGAACCGCGAGACTGCTATGGTCGCAGGTTCGAATCCTGCCTCGGGCATGGATGTGTGTGATGTCCTTAGGTTAGTTAGGTTTAAGTAGTTCTAAGTTCTAGGGGACTGATGACCACAGCAGTTAAGTCCCATAGTGCTCAGAGCGATTTGATTTTTTGAAAAAATTCAGGTCCAGTGTAAAATTGCAAAGTGGATCTAAGGCTTCTAGCCCTTTAGTTGTTGCCACTCTGATGTGACATTAGAAGATATCAAAATTAAGCCAACGTCTTAAGTTTTGCATTTAAAAAAAATTGTTCACATAGGAGAATCGTGCAAATATACTGTTGTTTGACCATTACACAAATACCTGTGTGGAGGACATAGTAATAATGATCCCTGGTGTAGAAAAACAATTGAAAGAGTTGAAAGCAAATAACTTGTCACATCCTGATGGAACCCCAGTTCAGTTTTACAAAGAATACTCTACAGTATAGACCCATTACTTAGCTTGTGTTTATTGTGGACCTCTCGCACAGCGCAAGCTCCAAGTGACTGGAATGAAGCGCAGTTGAATCCTGTTCATAAGAAGGGTAAAGGAACAAACTGTCAAAAGTACCGACCAGTGGCTTTAACGCCGATTTGCTACAGAATACTTGAACATATTATCAATTGGAATATAATAAATTTCATTGAAAGAGAAAAGCTTCTGTCCACAAATTAGCATGGATTTGAAACCATAGCTTGTGCGAAACTCTGCTTGCTCTTTGCTCACATGATATCCTGCGGACTATGGATGAAAAGCAACATACAGATTGCATATTTCAGTGTTTCCAAAAAGCATTTAACATGGTGCCTCGTTGCAGACTGTTTACGAAGGTGCAAGCATATGGAATAAGTTCACAGGTGTGTGTGTGTGGCTGGAAGACTTCCTAAGTAATAGAACTAGGTATGTTGTCCTCGATGGCGAGTATTGATCATAGATAAGGGTATCATCAGGAGTGCCCAGAGAAGTGTGATAGAACTGCTGTTATTTTCGATATACTGGGTGATCAAAAAGTCAGTATAAATTTGAAAACTGAATAAATCATGGAATAATGTAGATAGAGAGATACAAATTGACACACATGCTTGGAATGGCATGGGGTTTTATTAGAACCAAAAAAATACAAACGTTCGGAAAATGTCCGACAGATGGAATTTCATCTGATCAGAATAGCAATAATTAGCATAACAAAGTAAGACAAAGCAAAGATGATGATCTTTACCGGAAATGCTCAATATGTCCACCATCATTCCTCAAAAATAGCTGTAGTTGAGGAATAATGTTGTGAACATCACTGTAAAGCATGTCCGGAGTTATGGTGAGGCATTGGCGTCGGATGTTGTTTTTCTGCATCCCTAGAGATGTCAGCCGATCACGGTACACTTGCGACTTCAGGTAACCCCAAAGCCAATAATTACACGGACTGAGGTCTGGGGATCTGGAAGGCCAAGCATGACGAAAGTGGCGGCTGAGCACACTATCACCACCAGACGACGCGCACCAGAGATCTTTCATGTGTCTTGCAATATGTGGTGGTTTTTATTTTTTTTTTTCCCTTCTAATAAAACCCCATGTCATTCCAAGCATGTGTGTCAATTTTTACCTCTCTGTCAACATTATTCCGTGGTTTATTAAATTTTCAAATTTATACTGACTTTTTGATCACCCAGTACATAAATGGTCTGGTGGAGAGAGTACATAGCAGCCCACTGCTTTTTGCTGATGGGAAGGTGTCATTGCCGAGTTAATGTAGGAGGATCCAAATGATGTAAACAATATTTCTATGTGATATGATGACTGGCAGCTAGCTCTAAAGGTAAAAAAATGTAAGTTAATGCAGATGAGTAGGAAAAACAAAATCATAATGTTCGAATACAGCATGAGCAGTGTACTGCTCGACACAGTCGCGTCGATTAATTGTCTAGGTATAACGTTGCAAAGCCGTGGGAGACGGAATGAGCATGTAAGGATTGTAGTAGGGAAGATGGGTGGTTGACTTTGGTTCATTTGGAGAATTTTGGGAAAAAATGGAGTTCATCTCTAAAGTGTCCACTGTAGGACACTAGTGTGACCCATATTATAATAATATTTGGGATCTGCACCAGGTCAGATTAAAGTAATAAATCACAGCAATTCAGAGGTGGACTGCCAGGTTTGTTACCAGTAAGTTCAAATAACACACAAGTATTGCAGAGATGCTTCGGGAACTCAAATGGGAATCACTGGAGGGAAGAAGACACCCTTTTTGATGAGTGCTATTGAGAAAACTTAGAGAACTGACATTTGAGGCTGACTGCAGAGTGACTCTACTGCCACCAACATACATTTCACATAAGGACCATGAGGGTAAGGTTAGACAGATTAGGGCTCGTACTGTGGCATATAAACAGCCGTTTTCCCTTGTGCTATTTGTGAGCTGATCAGGAAGGGAAATGACTAGTAGTGGAACAGTGTGGCCCTTGCCATGTGCTGTATGGTGGCTTGTGGAATACACATGTAGGGGTAGAAAATGCTCTTCATATACCTTTGTAATTATGGAACCAGCAACATTCTAAAAAGGAGTTACAGTACGGTTTAGTTGACCCCACCGGTTCTTCAGTATTTACTTCATAAAATTTTCATAAATGTGTGCAAACCCAGTGTTGTCAGAAATAGAATACAAAGGAAAATTAATGAAGTTTGTTAGGAAAATGTTAAAAAAGTAAATTAATTATTGCAGAAATGAAAGTTGAAAGGTGCCGTTTTACACCATTTGCTACTCTAGTGTTTACGCCCTTTGTTCCTGCATGTTTGAATTGAGGTATGCTGTTCAGTAGTAATAACACATTTGTGACTTCATAGTATTTATTTGAATTGAAGAATCAGAAGCAATGATACTGTCATTTTGTGTATCGTACAGAAGAGCTTTAAGACAACTGCTACATAAAAATAAAACAAGATTTGTATGTATACTATTAAGATATGTTGCTTGGTGGCTCAGTTGAAGTTAGATAAGAAATCCAAATGTTCAGGTTTTGATTCTTGAATTCCATACTGAGAAGTAACTATCAAATCAGGCACTGCACTACAAATGTAAAAATTGCCAACTTGCATAGTTTCTTAAAGTGCCTCCCTTCCTCCTTGGGATTGATCGGAGATGAATTGCTAATTAAAGTAGAATAAACATCAGCCACATCATTCTCAGAGAGTGTTTATCTGTGCATATCAGAAACAGAAAAGGTTAATGTGATATCAGAAAACTGTAAAAGCATCTGTGATAAGATACCAAAATTGGAATTGCATATTAAAGGTAATAATCCACAGATAGTATTATTAACAAGTGGTCAGTCGAAACCAGAAGTGAATAACCATGAAATACTAAATTCAGATTGGAACATTTGTCGTAAGGAGAAGTTAAATGCTGAAAGGGCGGTGTATGTATAGCTGTAGAGAATCTAATAATATCTACTGTGGTTATCATGCAGTCAAAATGCGAAGTAATCTGGGTGATGTTAAGCATCAAAGGTGGGTCAAAAATGGCTGTCGGGTGCTTTTATAGACAGCCTGTATCAGGAGCTGTAGTGATAGTGGTTCAATGGCAACTTGCAAAATTTTGTGACTAAGTTTCCTGATCGTCTTATTGAAATTTGGAGTGGCTGCAACTTGACAGTTATAGAATGGGAAAGTAATTCGATCAAAAGTGGTGCCAGGGGCATTGATTTGTGTGACATTATTCTGAATGTTGTGCCCAAACATTAATTGAAGCAGATACAGAATGAATTTGAGAAGGTAACGTCTTAGACTTCTTAGCAACACATGGACCTGTGTTTTCCAACTAGTTAATGTAGAGAAGGTATCAGTGATTGTAAGGCTGAGATAGCAACTATGACCATGAGTTTTACAAGGAATTGTTGAGAAACGTAGGAAAATATTTTTACTTAGCGAGAGTGATGGGACACCACGGATTCAGAAAATATTGTTGTGTAACACAGCAAGTTCTTTATTCCCATGAGGTAATAAGTGCTGTCGAAAAGGGATCTCAGATCGATTCCGTATGCCTAGATTTCCAGAAGGATTTTGATACTTTCCTCACAAGCAATTATTAATCAAATTGCGTGCGTATGGAGTATCGTCTCAGTTGTATGACTGAATTCATGATTTCCTCTCAGAGAGGTCACAGTTTGTAGTGATAGACAGTAAATCATTGAGGAGAACGGAAGTGATATCTGGCGTTCCGCAAGGTGGTGTCGTAGGCCTTATGCTGCTCCTGATTTACATAAATGATCTAGGTGATAATCTGTGCAGTCCCCCTAGATTGTTTGCAGATGATGCTGTAATTTACCATCTAGTAAAATCATCAGACGATCAATTCCAATTACAAAATGATCTAGAGAGAATTTCTGTATGGTGCGAAAAGTGGCAATGGGCACTAAACAAAGAAAAGTGTGAGGTCATCCACGTGGGTACTAAAAGAAATCTGATAAATTTTGGGTATATGATGAATCTCACAAACATAAAGGCTGTCAATTCGACTAAATACCTATGAATTACAATTATGAGCAACTTAAATTGGAAAGACCACATAGATAATATTGTGGGGAAGGCAAAACAAAGACTGCGCTTTGTTGACAGAACACTAAGAAGATGGGACAAACCCACTAAAGAGACAGTCTACATCACACTTGTCTGTCCTCTGCTGGAATATTGCTGCGTGTTTTGGGATCCTTACCAGGTAGGATTGGCATAGGACATCAAAGAAGGGTAGCTCGTTTCGTGTTATCGCACAGTTGGGGTGAGAGTGTCACTGATACGATACGCGAGTTGGGGTGTCAGTCAGTGAAACAAAGACAGTTTTATTTGCAGTGAGATCTATTTATGAAATTTCAATCGCCAGCTTTCTCTTCCGAATGCTAAAATATTTTGTTTACACCCACCTATGTAGAGAGAAATGGTCATCATAATAAAATAAGAGAAATTAGAGCTCGAACGGAAAG